>NW_017670732.1:161371-208848 GCF_001879085.1 Nicotiana attenuata | reverse complement strand
ATATAACCTTTCCCAATTTCAGTGCCAATATCAGTTTCATCTTCTAGATGCACATCTCTATAATCGCTTTCATATTGATCTTCTGCATGCACATCTGTATCATCACATTGATCATCACCTGCATCTTTGTTAATTGGAACAGTAGGTTCTGTAACATCACAATGATCATCAACTGCATCTTTACTACTCGGAACAGTAGATTCTCTCTCTATGTTCCTTTCATCGGGTTTGACAAGAATCTTCAACAAAGTATCAATCTTTGATCCTAGGTCTTTGTTTAAATCTTGTGAAAGAAATTAAGTTAAAAAGTTAAGGACAGGTAGTCCTACTTCAAGTTACAAGTTCAAAAGTTAAGGACACTTGGTCTTGAACTTTGAGTTGCAAGTTCAAAAGTTAAGGACACTTGGTCCTTAATTTTGAGTTCCAATTTCAAAAGTTAAGGAAACTTGGTCCTTAACTTTGAATTCCAAGTTCAAAAGTTAAGGACACTCAGTCCTGAACTTCAAGTTTCAAGTTCAATAGTTAAGGACACTTAGTCCTGAACATCAAGTTTCAAGTTCAAAAGTTAAGGACACTTGGTCCTGAACTTATACTAACAAGCTCAAAAGTTAAGGACATAGTGTCCTTAACTTAGAAGTACAAGCACTGAAATAAATGATTTACCTTGATGTCATTTTGACTCTTTTTTTCTGATACAACTATTTTTTGATTTATTCTAGTAACTTCTGCGTGCATATCCATTTTAAACTTCTCCGATAATCTCTGAATTAAAAACCATAAAAACAAAAAAGTCTCTTAAGCAAAAATAATTAAATAAAAAAAGTAATGCTATTCAAAGACAGAAAACCTACTTTAACAATTGTCACGACCCCGGTTCGCCCTCCGTGAACCGTCGTGACGGCACCTAGTCTCTATGACTAGGTAAGCCTAACAATGCGGAATATAAACAATAATTGCAGAAGAAATAACTAAAACCGGAATAATAAAAATAAACAGTGTTTAAGGTGCCGCTCGGCACATACTATAACAACTCTCGAAGCTAACAAAATTCCCAAAACCTGGAATCTCACAAATCACAAGCTATGAGATACATAAGAAGCTCTAACTCCGGAAATACCTAAACAAGGGGTAATACTGAAAGGGCTATACTTATTACAGAAGATAGAAAGGGACTCCTCGGTCTGCGGACGTAGCAGATATACCTCGAAGTCTCTACAGAACGCCTCCTCCCAAGGGTGATAGAACTGAGTCGAAAATACCTGGATCTGCACAACAAAAATGTGCAGAAGAGTAGTATGAGCACACCACAGCGGTGCCCAGTAAGTATCAAGACTAACCTCGGTGGAGTAGTGACGAGGAACAGTCGAGACACCTACCGGTCTAATAAACAGTGCAAAGGTAGGAACAACGGAACATGATATATTTATATAAAGACTGTACGAAATGACCAACAATGCTACAATCACAATAAGGGAAAAGAACAACAAGTAACAACGAAAATATTAAGAATGATGACACATGAGAATGGGCAAAAACTCATCCTAAAACCTAAAGTCACAACACAGTAAAGGGAAAACAAAATAATAACTCAGATCCTACGACGGTGTTCAAATCAGGTCTTATCCAACAATTACCACGAATTACCGAATCTCAGACAATTACAACTCACGAGTCCCAGTACCTGAAATCTAACCACTGGCATCCCGTGCCCTCATCGGCCTCACGGTCACACTGACAACTCACCTCATAACTCCCACGAGACAAAGTTCATATAGGTAAACGTACCACAATCACAACATTTGAACAAGACAGAAATGCCCTCAGGCCATCACAAATACTCACAATCAACCCCTGACATAGCCCACCTTGTTCCGCCACGTGTGCAAATAATAACATAATAAGTGACCGCCTTGTTTCGCCACACGTGCATCATAATGTTCCCACCTTATTTCGCCACATGCGCAACCCACATATAAGCATATATACATATCCCGCCTTGTTACGTCGCATGTGCAATATATCAATAGTAGCAATAGCACGGCAGAAACCTCGTGCGACCCAACAACAACAACCGCACGGCCGAAACCTCGTGCATCACAATATCGATAACCGCACGGCAGAAACCTCGAGCATCAACACCCCAAGTACAACATCATCAATAACAGTATATACAAGAGCACAACAAGTGGATCAACTCAATAGAGAATACTAAACGTAATAAGAACAACGCAACAAGGGAGAAAATAATATGAAGCAACGACCCCATAGCATGTAGTTCAACAATAAGGGAGTTAACACGAGTCAAGTAAATTTCAAATAAGGAAATATCAACTAAACATAGAATATCTACTCTTCTTTTAAAGGTTACGCAGGATATACAACAATTTCAATTAAGACTAAATAAATACATGGGTGATAATAATGATTTTCCGATAAAAAAACAAGCAGTTATGAAAGATAACACGACAATAGAGGAAAGATCTTCAGTTAAGCAATAATAAGAGTCAATTAGGCAATAAGAATGAACCATAAAGCAGTTAATTCCAAGTAAAACATGTAGAGGTGAAAACTAGTAATAGGGAATTCAATCATACCAAGAACAACTTCATACTCAGTGAATATAAGGACCTAAGAATCCTAAAAGGCCAAGTTTCCACAAATAAGTACGAGCACGCACTCGTCACCTCGCGTACTCGGATTACAATCAACAGAGAAGACTCAAATCCTAAGGGGAAGTCCCCCACACAAGGTTAGGCAAGATACTTACCTCGAACCGGCTCAAAATCAACTAGAAACCACGTTCTTGCCACGAGTACTCGACTCCAAATGGCCCAAATCTATTCAATTCAATTACATATCGTAAATAACATCTCAAGCAATTGATTCTATGATTTAATTCAAAGCTAAGACGCGAAATTAGGTAAAATGACCAAAACGCCCCTCAAGCCAACGTCTCGGAATCAGGTGAAATTAATGTTTCAGAAACCTCATACTCTCGCGAGTCTAACCATATAAAAATATCTCAAATCGGAGGTCAGACACCCCCTCAAAACTCAATAATTTGGTCTATGAAGTTTTACCCATTTTTCATTCAAAATCTGAAATTAAAGGATGAATTTAAGAGGAGATTCATGGAAATTAGTCTAAATCAAGTGAGAAGCACTTACCCAAGTCGCCCAGGTGAAAATCCCTTCGAAAATCGCCAAGAATCGAGCTCTAGAAGTCTAAATGTGATAAAAATGGTGAAACCCTCGAATTTGGGATTTAATCTGTCTGCCCAATTATTTGTTCATCGCGATCGCGGAAGAAGGGTCGCGATCGCGTAGAGGAAATTCAAGGATGCCCAGAAATACACATCTCGTTCGTGTGAAAAGGGATGCAAACGCGAAGAGCAGTGGGATGGTTGCTTATGCGAACGCGGGGTTAGGGATGCGATCGCGAAGCATGGGAAAATAGACCTTCGCGATTGCGGACGGTTATATGCAAACGCGATGAAGAATTAAACAGAGCTTCACGAACGCGAGTAGACAGATGCGAACACGAAGAAGGTTTTTGAGGCGGTCTTCAGCAAGGCATCGCGATCGCGGTAGAATCTTCGCGATCGCGAAGAAGGATATCAGAAGCAGCAACTTCAGCAGTTCAAAATAGAAGAAAATGATCCGTAGCCCATCCGAAACACACGCGAGGCTCCTGGGACCCCGTGTAATCACACACACAAGTCATATAACCTAACACGGGCTCGCTCGAAGTTTCAAATCACATAAAACAACATCGAAACAATGAATCAAACCAAAAATCAAGCTTATGAACTTCCAAATCTTCAAATATCGAATCTCATGCCGAAACCTATCAATTCAACTCGGAACGACACCAAATTTTACAGACAAGTCCAAAATGACATAACGGAGCTGCTCTAACTCTTGGAATCGCATTCCGACCCCGATATCATAAAAGTCAACTGTGGGTCAAACTTCTTCATTTCCTAAACTTCAACTTTTCCAATTTTTGCCATAATGCCTCAACACTCTACGGACCTCCAAATCTGAATCCGGACGCGCGCCTAAGTCCAAAATCACCATACAAAGCTGTTGAGATCATCCACGACCCATTCTGGGGTCGTTTACCCAAAATTCCAATTCTGGTCAACTTTTCACCGTTCAAACTTCTAAAACTAGATTCCTTCTTCCAATTTGACTCTAAACCATCCGAAAACCAAATTTTTACCATGCACGCAAGTCGATACTCATATTCTGAAGTTGTTCCATACCTTATGCCGCTGAACGAAGCTTAATTTCCTTAAAATGACCGGTCGGGTCATTACATCCTCCCCCTCTTAAAACCAACGTTCGTCCTCGAACGTGCTAAGATTCGCCTCGAAGTCCTCAAGTCACTGAGTGCGCACTTCCAACATACACCCGCGGGTGATCCCACGTCACCCAAATCCACATAAGCATGATGACACCATCTCAACTGAAATTTAGCCTTTCTAGCAATACCACTAAGCCTTCAAGCCAGAATTCTCACCTTCCATCCGTTTCCAAAAGACCCGATCCTACATCCATATCCGGTATCAGTCTCAACCAGCTACTTCAATTCATGCCAACACACACAGGGTACAACCACACAACACGACACATCACACATAGGCCCACAATAACATTTCAGATAGCAAAAACTTGCCTGAGATCCAATCCGCACCGGCCTTAAGCCTCATAGTCAATAGAAACTCTTTTCAAACCTCCACAACACTGGCGATGATATAATAACCGCGAAAACCACATAACTAAACACCCGAATAACCACACCTCAGCTAATACCAACATGCACACTCCCCACAAGCTAAAACTCAAGAAGCACAAAACGAAAATGACTGAATATGGGAAGGGAAACACATAAGGGAAATATCAAACAAATCAAACTAGCACAAATTCTTCTAAAACACAAATCTACAAAACATCTAACAAGAAAGAAATGAAGCGTATAAAAGACTCACAAGGATCTTATACTGATATAACCCTCACCGCGGTACACAGCCCGGTATCAATATATCAAGTAACCTGAAATCACGAGGGTCCCGCCCTCAATACTGAATCACAAGTAGGGTACACATCAACCCATCTAGAGACTCTCGCTAGACCAATTCCATCTACAAATTACAACACAGCCTGGCTCCCATACCGATGGAGCATAGAAATCACAGCTCGTAACCAAGAATACTCAGAAATCACATCAAACCTACCGAAACAGACAACAGGATTTTACTACTAGCCTCATAACTCTCGACAACAGCTAGAAACAGATGGTAAAAACGGCTATCACTTATAGAACCTCCCAACAGGATAATCACATAAATAGAGTGCAAATCATAAAATGCACCCATAAATGGAAAAACAACAAGGAAACTCACCCCGATAAGCAGAACTGTGATGAACTACAGATAGTGCCCCTCTATAACAAACTGAATTCGTACCTGAAGGACATTAGCTGGCGCACCGGCCTCAAACCCACTATATGAAACACATCAACGAGCTGGGCCTCCCCCTCTTGGGCGCCCTCTTCCTGCCTGAATACCTCGCTGTGACAAATCGATCCGAAGTCTGGGACAATCTCTCACCATTTGGCTAGTATCTCCACACTCAAAGCACCCTCTCTGCTGACGAGGCGTGGGAACTGTGCGGTACGGGTACTCCGAGACCCATGAACACCTGAGTCACCATGCAAAGCCTGAAGCACGAACTGAACTGGCTGACCCGCAAAACCTCTACCATTACGCACCCTACCTCCAAAATAAGGACCGGTATATCTCCCCGGTCTACTAGGCCTCCTCGCCTCCTCAAACTCTCTATCCTGCTCTCGTCTGCTCTCTCTCTCTCATGACCTTGCCTTCCCTCTCGCTCTCTAGCATGCATACCCTCTATCCTCCTAGCAATGTTCACCACCTGCTGATACGGAATATCCATCTCCAACTCACGAGCCATACTGGACCTGATTCTGGGAATAAGCCCCTCAATGAACTGGCGAACCTTCTCGCGAACAGTAAAAACCAAGGCTGGGGCATGTCTAGCCAAACTCGTGTAACGGACAGCATACTCCGAGACGGTCATAGCACCCTGGCGCAAACGCCCAAACTCCACACGCCATGCATCCCTGAGGCTCTAAGGAACAAACTCTCTCATATATTTTTTCATTGTGCATTCTGAACTGGACCTTTTAGGTGATCTTAATCATCCCTAATTCCAACCTGTTCCTTTCAAAGTTTTCTCTACTTAATGCCTTAGTGAAGATGTCAGCTATTTGCTTATCAGTAGCACAAAATTCTATGGAGATTAACCCTTTCTCATAGTTATCTCTTAAGCAAAGGTGTCGAACATCTATGTGCTTAGTCCTTTTTATGATGAACAGGATTCTTTGTCATACTTATAGCACTAGTGTTATCACAGAATATTGGTATGCACCCCACTTCAATTCCAAAATCTACCAGTTGTTGCTTAATCCACAGCAATTGAGCACAACATGAAGCAGCAGCAACATATTCAGCTTCAGCGGTAGAGAGGGCTACTGAATTCTGCTTTTTGGTAGCCCATGATACAAGACAAGAACCCAGGAAGTGTGCCATACCTGAGGTGCTCTTCCTATCCACTAGAAAACCTGCATAATCAGCATCAGCGTATCCAATTAAGTCAAAATTACTACCTTTGGGATACCAAAGACACAAATCAGTGGTGCCTTTCAAATATCTCAATATCTTTTTAGACACGCNTCCTAGCAATGTTCACCACCTGCTGATACGGAATATCCATCTCCAACTCACGAGCCATACTGGACCTGATGCTGGGAATAAGCCCCTCAATGAACCGGCGAACCTTCTCGCGAACAGTAGAAACCAAGGCTGGGGCATGTCTAGCCAAACTGATGTAACGGACAGCATACTCCGAGACGGTCATAGCACCCTGGCGCAAATGCTCAAACTCCGCGCGCCATGCATCCCTGAGGCTCTGAGGAACAAACTCTCTCAGGAACATATCTGAAAATTGGGTCCACGTCAGTGAAGCTGCCTCGTCTGGGCTGTCTAACTCGTAGGTGCGCCACTAATCATAGGCGGCTCCTCGAAGCTGGAAAATAGTGAAAGAAACCCCGCTCGACCCAGAGATACCCATAGTACGGAGAATGCGGTAACACTCATCAAGAAACCCCAAGGCATCGTCTGATGCTAATCCACTGAATACCGGAGGATCATACTTCTTGAACCTCTCTAGTCTCATCTGCTCCTGCTCGGAAGTCGCTGCCATGCCCTCGGGCTAAACTGGTGCTGCAGGCGACGCAGGAATAATCTCAGGGACCTGCTCAACATGCACTCGCTGCTCAGGAGTGCGGGCGGCGGGAGTCTGTGTTCCTCCCCCGGCCTGGGGCGTGGCTGCAGCAAGGGGAAGCAACCCTGCCTGAGCCAAAGTGGCGTACATGCTCATGAACTGTGCCAACGTCTCCTGAAGGGCTGGAGTAGTAGTAGCGGTAGGCGTGTCAGGTGCCTGGACTCCGGCTGGATCTGCTGGTGGTACATCGGCGGCAGCTCGCGCAGGTGCTCTCGCTGCACCACGTGTGCGTCCTCGACCTCCACCCCAGCCCCAACCTCTGACGGCTGCAGCAGGGGGCGCGGGTGCCTGATCACCTCGGGTAGTACGTGTCCTCACCATCTGTGGGAGAGTAGAAGACAGAGGTTTAGGATTGTGAATGTCAAAATCTCACACGACAGGGAAATCAAATGAAGTGGAATTTTCCTAACGGTTACATAGCCTCTCGCAGATAAGTACAGACGTCTCCGTGCCGATCCACGAGACTCTAATAAACCGGCTTGTGATTCGTGACTCCTATGAACCTAGAGCTCTGATACCAACTTGTCACGACCCCAGTTCGCCCTCCGTGAACATGTCGTGACGGCACCTAGTCCCTACAACTAGGTAAGCCTAACAATGCGGAAGGTAAACCATAATTGCAGAAAAAATAATCAACACTGAACTAGTAAGAGAATAGTATTTAAGGTGCCACTCGGCACATACAATAACAACTCTCGAAGCTAACAAAATTCCCAAAACCCGGAAACTCACAAATCAAAAGCTATGAGATACATAAGAAGCTCTAACTCCGAAAATATCGAAACAAGGGATAATACTGAAAGGGCTATACTTATTGTAGAAGATAGAAAGGGACTCCTCGGTCTGCGCACGTAGCAGATATACCTCGAAGTCTCTAGAGAATGCCTCTTCCCAAGGGTAATAGAACTGAGTGGAAAATACCTGGATCTGCACAACAAAAATGTGTAGAAGAGTAGTATGAGCACACCACAGCGGTGCCCAGTAAGTATCAAGACTAACCTCGGTGGAGTAGTGACGAGGAACAGTCGAGACACCTACCGGTCTAATAAACAGTACAAAGGTAGGAACAACGGAACATGATATATATATTTATGTAAAGACTGTACGAAATGACAAACAATGCTACAATCACAATAAGGGAAAAGAACAACTAGTAACAACGCAAATATTAAAAATGATGACACATGAGGATGGGCAAAAACTCATCCCAAATCCTAAAGTCACAATACGGTAAAGGGAAAACAAAACAATAACTCAGATCCTACGACGGTGTTCAAATCAGGTCTTATTCAACAATTACCACGAATTACCAAATCTCGGACAATTACAACTCACGAGTCCCAGTACCTGAAATCTAACCATTGGCATCTCGTGCCCTCATCAGCCTCACGGTCACACTGACAACTCACCTCACAACTCCCACGAGACAAAGTTCATATGGTAAACGTGCCACAATCACAACATTTGAACAAAACAGAAATGCCCTCAGGCCATCAATAATACTCACAATCAACCCCTAACATAGCCCACCTTGTTCCGGCACATGTGCAAATAATAATATAATAAGTGCCCGCCTTGTTCCGCCACACGTGCATCATACTGTTCCCACCTTATTTCGCCATATGCACAACCCACTTATAAGCATATATACATATCCCACCTTGTTACGCCGCATGTGCAATATATCAATAGTAGCAATAGCACGGCAGAAACCTCGTGCGACCCCACAACAACAACCGCACGGCAGAAACCTCGTGCATCACAATATCAATAACCGCACGGCAGAAACCTCGCGCATCAACACCCCAAGTACAACAGCATCAATAACAGTATATACAAGAGCACAACAAGTGAATCAACTCAATAGAGAATACTAAACGTAATAAGAACAACTCAACAAGGGAGAAAATAATACGAAGCAACGACCCCATAGCATATAGTTCAACAATAAGGGAGTTAACACGAGTCAAGTAAATTTTAAATAAGGAAATATCAGCTAAACATAGAATATCTACTCTTATTTTAAAGGTTGGGCAGGTTATGCAGGATATACAACAATTTCAATTAAGACTAAATAAATACATGGGTGATAATAATGATTTTTTCGATAAAAAAAACAAGCAGTTATGAAAGATAACGCGACAATAGAGGAAAGATCTTCAGTTAGGCAATAATAAGAGTCAATTAGGCAATAAGAATGAACCATAAAGCAGTTAATTCCAAGTAAAACATGTAGAGGTGAAAAACTAGTAATAGGGAATTCAATCATATCAAGAACAACTTCATACTCAGTGAATATAAGGACCTAAGAATCCTAAAAGGCCAAGTTTCCACAAATAAGTCTGAGCACGCACTCGTCACCTCGCGTACTCGGATTACAATCAACAGAGAAGACTCAAATCCTAAGGGGAAGTCCCCCACACAAGGTTAGGCAAGATACTTACCTCGAACCGGCTCAAAATCAACTAGAAACCACGTTCTTGCCACGAGTACTCGACTCCAAATGGCCCAAATCTATTCAATTCAATTACACATGGTAAATAACATCTCAAGCAACTGATTCTACTATTTAATTCAAAGCTATGGCGTGAAATTAGGTAAAATGACCAAAACGCCCCTCAGGCCAACGTCTCGGAATCGGGTGAATTTAACATCTTCAGAACCCTCGTACTCTCACGAGTCTAATCATATAAAAATCTCTCAAATCGGAGGTCAAAAACCCCCTCAAAACTCAATAATTTGGTCTATGAAGTTTAACCCATTTCTCATTCAAAATCTGAAATTAAAGGATGAATTTAAGAGGAGATTCATGGAAATTAGTCTACATCGAGTGAGAAGCACTTACCCAAGTTGTCCAGGTGAAAATCCCTTCGAAAATCGCCAAGAACCGAGGTATAGAAGTCTAAATGTGATAAAAATGGTGAAACCCTCGAATTTGGGATTTAATCTATCTGCCCAGTTATTTGTTCATCGCGATCGCGGAAGAAGGGCCGCAATCGCGTAGAGGAAATTCAAGGATACCCAGAAACACACATAGCGTTCGCGTGAAAAGGGATGCGAACGCGAAGAGCAGTGGGATGGTGGCTTATGCGAACGCGGGGTTAGGGATGCGATCACGAAGCATGGAATAATAGACCTTCGCGATTGCGGAGGGTTATACGCGAACGCGATGAAGAATTAAACAGAGCTTCGCAACGCGAGAAAACAGATGCGAACGCGAAGAAGGTTTTTGAGATGGTCTTCAGCAAGGCATCCGAAACACACCCGAGGCCCCCGGGACCTCAACCAAAAGCACCAACGATACCCAATATCTCATTCAAACTTGTACCAACCTTTAAACCACCTAAAACAACTTCGGAAACTCGAATAAATCAAGGATTTAAGCCTAAGAACTCCAATTTTTCTCAAAATACGATTTCGATCAAAAACCTAACCAAACCATGTCCGAATGACCTGAAATTTTACACACATCCCAAATGACATGACGGAACTACTGCAACTTCCGAAATTCCATTCCGACCCTCGGATCAAAATCTGACTATCAGACAGGAAACTTCGAAAATTCAAACTTCGGCATTTCAAGCCTAAATTAGCCACGGAATTCCAAAACACAACCCGAACACGCGCCTAAGTCCAAAATCACCATACGAAGCTGTTGAGATCATCCACGACCCATTCCGGGGTCGTTTACCCAAAAGTCCAATTCCGGTCAACTTTTTACCGTTCAAACTTCCAAAACTAGATTCCTTCTTCCAATTTGACTCTAAACCATTCGAAAATCGAATTTTACCATGCACGCAAGTCGATACTCATATTCTGAAGCTGTTCCAGACCTTATGCCGCTGAACGAAGCTTAATTTCTCAAAACGACTGGTCGGGTCGTTACATAGTCTTAACAGCGGGACAACCATAAATAACTGAATTCAATAGCAATAATACGACTAAAACCATCCCACGACCTGGTGTCACTAAGTACATGAACGCTACAAAATTTAAATATAGAGTCTGATCTCAATATATAGTACTTGTCAGAAACATAGAACAACAATAACATAAATCAAGAGAAAAGGAACTTCAAGGCCTGCAAATAGAAATAACAGCTAGTGGTAGATGAGCAAAGAAAAGGTAAAGAATGGTGAGACAAATAAAAGTTCAGTCGTAACAAGTTACATCACTAAAATCATTTTAATTGGAGTACTACTCTTATTTACATTAATTACCAGTGTGAGAATTGAAGAGAATTATATTAGACTAGGAACTGGCCAGGTGCTTAGAACGGCTAGAGCCTAGAGGTTCCCTCAACTTAGAACTTTCCTGAAACTTGCAAAATTTGTTTGTTTGGTAAAGAAAACAACACTAATTTCTGAAATTAAATGGAGTTATTTCTGAAATTCCTAAATGTAAAATTGGGTAAGAACAATTGTTACAACTAAAAATCTGCTATCCAAGCACAAATTTTGTTAGAAAATGTTATATGATAAAGAAAATTCATATCTAAAGAACTCAAAAGAAAATTCATATCTAAAGAACTCAAAAGAAAATTCCAAATCTGTCCACACATTGTTGAAAAGAGATTGTATTTTCCCAGCATTCTAGCATGTTGTCTCTGAATGAATCCACGTTTTGGCTTCATGAAAAAAGTTGGTTGATAATTAATGAAGTATTAAAAACAAGTCTTCATTGTGCTAGTTATAAGTATTAATTTGCTTGCGGAGAGAAAGCATTATGGCCCAGAATCACGAATGTTTGGTAGAAACCATAAAGATACGAACCACTTCAAGTATAACTATTTGCTTGTCCACCAAATGCACTACAGCAAAAATAACTAGTAATAATAATTAGAGGACCATTCTTTTAAACCGCTATTAATTGGCCTATTTACCTAATTGTTGTAGTTTAGGGGTGCGCAAGTCTGTAACACTATAAAAGTGTTAGCATATAGAGCAGTTGTATTTGTAGAGATTTAGGCTTTTAATGTTTCACTTTTATTTACTAATGTATGTTTTCACACGCCATTAGTTTTGGATCAAGCACATAAAAATTGTTTTTAATAATATATAGCAATAAGCTCGAATCTGTGAATTCTACATGTTCTAATATTATGATGAAGTGTGTGACTATCTCATCTAAAAACTTAAGCCGTTAGAGAGAGTAAAACTTTATTTAATTAATTATTTCTTCAACATTGTTGTCCTTTTTGTTTTGTATTGCGGTTTTATTTAGGTGCCTTAGCTTAGATCAACCTTCAAAAATGAGCAAATACTCCATTAAATAGGCCTCAGCCATTCTGGCAGCTAGCTAAAATATGCGAATACTTAATTAATTTGCTATACTATATGCTATCTCATTCTTTGCTGGAATTTCAAAACAGAAATACATTAATCATAAAACCCTTTTCTGATGCAAGGTTGTAAAAAGATTCTAAATTAGCACTTTTGTACTAAAAAGAGAACCAAACAACTCTTTTTTTTTTTAGAAAATAAGTTTTGGCAATTATACAGAAATAACAGGTTGTGATCTGGAGGCTGACATCCAAATCTCGTTAGTTTTCAGCAATTATGCCAGCTCTGCCTGTACCTTTCAAGATATAATTTGATTTATGGATTGTATTGGGTGATACCCTTTTTTTTGCTTGAGCCCGACCGGGTTGGGTCCGGTCCGGAGCGAGTCGGGGCCATCGAACCCGACCTGGATGCAAGGTAGAACGACGGCCACGTCTACAACCGAGGTCGAGTCATTTCGAGACCGTTACAGAGCTCGATATGAGTCACCACCGGATGGAGAAACACACAAGGTCGGAAGCCGGACTCGTAACGGATAACCAAGCGTCGCCGGATATCTCGCCCAAACGTGATTTTCTCAACCACTTCAGGCCATTAAGGCGTAATTACAGGGATCCACGATGTAATCAATTTACCTACCTTATTTTTACCCTTAATCAGAATGTATAAAAGGAGATCTCTCTAAATTCTTGTAGGCATCAAGCACAATTGTTCTAAGCAATATTATATTCTGCGATTATTTACTTTAACAGCAATTGTTGAGTCTTTATCTTTATTTTTCCTCAACCTAAAAACCTTTTGTATCTTTTAGTTCACGGATCCTTAAAACCCTATATAAATTCAATTGTTACCCGGATTTGAGGGTAAACATGGATATAGACATAAGTTTCTCTAAATTACATATGCTCTAACGTATAATACAAGTTAATATATTCTTCTCTATGTCCTTTTCTTTTTACCCTTTTCAATTTTCTTTTTGATTAAGATTGAAAAGAAACTTAAAAATAAACATGAGACGACTACTCACGAAACCACCGAGAAGTCTTCTTTAACAGCTTGTTTGGATGATTGGTTGTTAGGTATCGTTTCATAATGTATCGTATCGTATTGTATTATATTGTACTGTATCGTTTGATGGATACAATGTTTGGATAGATTGTATCGTTTGCCGTTGTTTCATGATATCACGCACCAACATTAAAAAATAAACTTGCAAAATTATAAAGAAAAATTATGATACAGGGTAAAATTATTATATAAAAAGATAAGGTAAATGATAAAATAAAGTTATTTAATAATAATAATAATAAAGGGTGAGATGAGAGAAAAAGACAAGGTAACGACGCAACCAAACCAAGTTGGTCGTTACATAAAGTGGCATATTCCATCGTTACGTAACGATGTATTTGACAATACGATACAATAAAATTTAAGTAACAATCAAAACAAACATCGTATTTAAAGTAACAATATGATACAATACAATAGGTAACAACCATCCAAACAAGCTGTAAAACCTGTCTTTTATTTGCAATGACATACTCCTATATATTTTTTCAGGAATAGCTAGTTCCTGTATATATAGGCACAAGCTGACTAGAACTGAACGCACTATTATTAGGGGTCATTTAGTACAATAGTGGGATATTCAATGGACTGAAATATCTCATGGTATTAGTTATCCCATCTTTTATATAGAATAACTAATTCTATCATTTTAGTGTAAAAATTAACCTGGGATTAGCTAATATCCCAAACCAAACATGGGATAGAATTATCCCCAATTTTTATTCCAGGATTATTATCCTTATAGTTTATTGAATATTTCTCCTCTAAAAAGTGTAATTAATTATATATAAAGCACTAACCCCCTCCCCTATTGATGTAAATATTTGGTAGAAGTTGTGCTAAGCTATGTTAGTAGTTGCTAAGGCATTAAATGAAGATAGAAGATAAGTGGAAAGTTGTTTGGGCAATTGGGAGCAGAATCTCTCATCCGTTATCCCTAAAAGGAGTAAACTTGAACTAGTTAACAACTCAATTTCCATCTTCTTGTTTCTCCTTGTTTAGCATTGGTTTTGTCCTCTCCTTTCACAACCACATTCTGTTGAGGGAAAATATTTCATCTCCAACCAACAAGGCTAGCTTTAAATGGACCTTCCTATCTGCAGGGGTTAGGATTGGACCACTAACCCTATACCCAAACACGCCCCAACTATTTATCTATAGATGTGATTGCTACTTATTACTATATATTATTGATGATAATAAGAATGAATAAGTGCACTCCACCATGTGCTGCCTTTTCACGACTTTGTAACCTTTTTTTTTTAAAGTTATATAAAATTTTATACTATCATATCACCTAAAAATATTATCTAGAAAATAAGGCACTTTACTTATTATATTAGATCCAAATATACCGATAATTGTTAGTGTAATTATACCACTGCTTCAAACTCATAGACTTATAAAAAAAATTAAAAAAAAAAAAAAGAAGAAGAAGAAGAAGAAGCAGAAGATAAAGGGCTTTGGATCCCCTTTACTTTCTTCTTAGCCATCTTACTTTTTTTTTTAAACCTTCTCAGCTACTTTCAGTATGAACACTGTTGTTTGAATGTAAACTAAAACAAATGGCATAAAGGTTTCCTTAGTACTTCAGTAGTACAAATTGATGCTTTTCTAGGTACTTTAATAGTACGAAACGTAACGAAATTAGTATACTTTCAAATGTTTAATAAGAATTGTTTTTAAAAACTGCCCGGTTTTGTTTTAGCGAATCATGAAAAAAAATCACCTAATATTTTTGCCTCTTTGATATTCGAATCAAAGTATTCTCAATTCATAACTTACTTTATTGACCGCTAAGCCATAATTTTGATACCATTCCAGTTTGTTTGCCACATTTACTACTCGCAGAGTCAAAAAGTTCTTCTTTGTCCACAATTCCACTTTGTTTGGCATATTGACTAATATTTGCCATATTTTTTAAAAATGTATTTGTTTAATATTTAAATTGTTAATTATTTTAAATCATAGCACCTTTAGGATCTCAATTTTTTATGTAATTTTAAATATAAAGATTTTATTTCAGTAATCTTTGTCTAAATTTACACAGGCAATTAAGTCCCTCTGAATCATGCCAAGCAAAATAAAATGGAGGAAGTGTTAAGTATTGTAATATTGTAACCATTAAACAAAATGCCTTTCGCCTTCAATTGCTTTGAGTTTCTTAGACATACTTGAGTGATTAAGTTTTGAAAAGACGAACAACCTGATAAGGATATGTCAAAAGTAAGCCCTAGGTCAGTCATTGTTGAGCTCTTCATAAGCATCGAGCTTTAGAGAAGAAGAAAGAAGAAGGAGAGAGAAAGAAGAGAGAAAACTGATCTCATTTCTTCATTAACTAAAAAAGAGAAATGTACTGTACACATATATATAATCACCGACTTTATAACCTAACAAACTAACTCTAACTTTCACTAATACATCTTCTAGAACAGTGTAGCATAAATAGCCTTAGGTACAACTGCATTAAGCTACTAATTTCTACACTCCCCCTCAAGTTGAGAATGAAAAATGTTTTTCATTCCCAACTTGGATACCAAAACTGCATGTTGTTGGTGTCCCAAGGCCTTTGTCAAGATGTCAGCTGGTTGCTCATTACTTCCTATGTGTCCAGTCTTGATCAACCCTTCTTGAATCTTCTCCCTTATGAAGTGACAATCAATTTTTATGTGTTTAGTTCTTTCGTGGTAGATGGGATTCGCAGCAATCTGTAAGGCAGCTTTGTTGTCGCATAACAACTCCATAGGCTCTTTAATGTCAACCGTTAGTTCCTTTAGTAGGCCACTTAACCATGTCAACTCTGCCACTGTATGTGCCATTCTTCTGTACTCAGCTTCAGCTGAGCTCCTTGAGATGGTTGTCTGCTTCTTTGCTTTCCATGAAATGAGAGAATTCCCTAGTTTGATACAGAATCCTGTGATTGACTTCCTGGACATAGGACATGATCCCCAATCTGAGTCACAAAACCCTTGAACTCTTTCTGTACTATTGCTAGACATGAGAAGTCCAAGTCCAGGTTGGTCCTTAATATATTTCACAACATGTAATGCAGCCTCATAATGAGACTTCTTTGGAGGATGCATAAACTGGCTTAGGCTCTGCACAGCATATGCAATGCCAGGTCTTGTGATTGTCAAATACAAAAGCTTTTCAACTAATCTTCGAAAAAGACTTCTGTCTTCTAGGATACTGTCGCCAGTGTTCTCTTTCACAATCTCATCAAATTCTATGCTTGTAAGCTTCAAATTATGTTCCATTGGGTCTTCTTGGGCTTTGACCTAGGGGTGTGCATTCGAATCGGTTTATCGATAAATCAAATCGATTATTTGTTATCGAAATCGAAATCGAAAAAATCGAAACCTTATTGAAACGATAACGATAAGCATATGTACAAATCGATAATCGATAAGTAATTATCGATAAGGGTCAAAATCGAATCGATAAATCAAATGCACACCCCTTGACTGTAGACACTTGTTAAATGAGTAATTACCTATTTGTGTAGATTAATATAACATACAGAATGTATATATATTCCGCTACTATTTTGAAAGCGACTATACAATATTATTTTCCCTAATCTATACCCTTTCCTTTACCCTAAGTCCCTTACCCTATTATTTCCTCTACCACATTTAAGGAATGATCATATTTAAAGATCAAGGCAATGAAGTTCAAATTAATGGAAAACAGAATTAGCCGTGATGATGTGTTTTATTTTGTTTTGTTTTTTCATACCGTTGGAGTGTTGGTGGCATACATTTGATCCCTTACTTTAGTTTTATTGCATGTGCTTGTTGACACAATTTTTATATTATAAATGGTGTTCGTCTTATTTTAGCTTCTTTTTGTCCATATTAGTTAGGCGCGTTTATAGCGATACACTTTCCGTGGAATCCTGCAAATTTTCTTATTGGTGTAATCAATAACCGAATTGATAAACCCCCAAAATCGATAAATCGAAATCGAAAAAATCGAAACCTTTTTGAAACGATAACGATAAGCATATGTACAAATCGATAATCGATAAGTAATTATCGATAAGGGTCAAAATCGAATCGATAAATCGAATGCACACCCCTACTTTGACCTTGAGAGTCCTGCTTCTGAAATCATCTCCAAGGCGTATTTCCTTTGAGACATAAAAATACCTTCTGATGATCTAGCAATTTCAATTCCTAGAAAATATCTCAATTCTCTAAGGTCTTTTAGCTTGAAGTTTTGATGCAAAGGTGCTTTTGATACATCAATTTACCTGTAATAAGTAAGTCATCTACATAGACAAGTATGAGAACAAATTTTCCATTAGTTGTTTTAGTAAACAGAGAGTAATCATGTCTGCTTTGATGGAAACCAGATTTGAGAAGAGCTTGTGTTAGTTTCAAATTCCATTGTCTAGAGGCTTGTTTCAAGCCATAGAGGGATTTGAGTAGTCTACATACCCTATGCTCCCCCTGGCTACCAAATCCCTGAGGCATAGTCATGTAGACTTCTTCATGTAATTCACCATTCAGAAATGCATTGTGGACATCCATTTGATAAATTGGCCAATCTCTAAGTGCAGAAACTGCAATAACAGTTCAGACTGTAGTCATCTTGGCTACAGGAGAGAAGGTATCATGAAAGTCAATTCCTTCCTGTTGAGTATAACCCTTTGCCACTAGTCTTTCCTTAAATCTCTCCACTGTGCCATCGACATTATATTTAATTTTGTATACCCATTTACATCCTATAGGGATTTTGCCAGGAGGCAGAGTCACAACCTCCCAAGTGTTGTTTTGTTCTAATGCCTCAATCTCAAGTTTCATAGCCTTGATCCACCTGTCATCTTTGACAGCTTGGGAGAAAGATGTTGGTTCAAGATCAGAAGAAAAAGAAGCTAGGAAGGACTGAAAGGGGGGTGAAAGGTGAGAATAGGAAATGAACTTATGTATAGGATAGAGTGATGAAGTAGAAGCAGATGTAGAAGGTAAGGAAGGATGAACATAGTCAGTTAGCCAAATAGGAGGTTTGGAGACCCTACCTGACTTCCTAACTTGTGTGGGGTAGGTAGTTGTGATGGTAGTTTAATGTGAGTTTGATGCATCATGAATATCATATGATGATTCTGTGGGCAAAGGAGGAACAAAGGAGGAGGATTGGGTAGGAACAACAAGAGAATCAGCAGGGGAATCAGAAGAAGGAGTAGGTGAGTCTGTGAAATCATTTGAAAGACCAGGAGTAGGAACTTCTGGTTCATTGGTGGCAGAGGGTTCTGGTGTTATGTTAGAGGGTGGAAATAAATCTAAAGCAAGGTGACTGGGAGTGGGATCAGGAATTATTAGGAACTTGTGTTTAGGATGTTTGAAGGGAAATATTTCTTCCTTAAAGACAACATCCCTGCTAACCATAAATTTGTTAGCAGCAATATCATACACTTTATATCCCTTTTGTGTTGGTGCATAGCCCATGAAGACTCCAGGTGTAGACTTAGGATTGAACTTATCATGGAAATTAGTCTTTGTGGCATAACAAAGACAGCCCAGGGTTCTCATGTGAGCAAAAGAAGGAAGTTTGCCATGGAACATCTCATAAGGAGATTTTCCTTGTAGAATAGAGCTAGGAAGCCTATTTATGATGTATGTTGCTGTTAAAATGCAATCACCCCAGAATTTTAAGGGTATGTTGGCTTGAAATCTTAAGGCTCTTCCTATTTCAAGAAGGTGTCTGTGTTTTCTCTCCACAACTCCATTTTGTTGTGGAGTGTGTACACAGCTGCTTTGATGAATTATCCCTTTGGATTTGAAAAAATTGAAACAAAGAGTGTTAAAAAATTCATGTCCATTGTTTGACCTCACACACTTGACAGTAGTTCTAAAATGATTTTCTACAAGTTGAAGGAAGTCTTTCAAACAACATACACATCACTCTTGAGTCTTAAGAGAAAAACCCATGTCATTCTAGTGTAGTCATCAACAAGAGTTAGAAAGTATTTGAAGCCATTGTAAGTACATACTCTATAGGGTCCCCAAACATCCATATGAACTAGATCAAAAGAAGAAACAGATTTAGAAGTGCTGATAGGAAATGGCAATCTAACTTGTCTAGCAAGAGGACAAACAGCACAATTACGAACAGATGACTTAGACAAGTATTTATTTATCTCAGGTATAGTTTGTAAGACTGTCATAGGGGCACGGCCCAATCTTTGATGCCATAGAAAACTTGAACTTGGTTGATGTGAAACTGTCATACATTTGGAGGAGGAGGAAGTAGTAGCAGGTGCTGAAGGATTGAAGATGTAGAGACCTCCTTTGAGTCTACCAATCCCCTTCACCATGCCACTGGAAAGGTCCTGAAGGATGCAAAAATCAAGATAAAAGTGGACAGCACTATTTAACTATTTAGTGTATTTGGATATAGACAACAAGTTATATTTGAATTCAGGCACATAGAGAACATTATGAATGGTTTCTAAGTTAAACAAGTTGCAGGAACCAGTATGAGTAATTTTGGTGCTATTACCATTTGGTAGGTAGACTGAAGATGTTTTAGGTTCAAGTATTTGGATGATGCTTGACAAGAGATTCAAGGATGATACCATATGATTTGAGGCACCAGAATCAATAATCCAACAGCTATGTTCAGTTTGTGATTTACCTGCCATGTTGGCAACTTCTGTTCGCTCAGGTTCCTTGCTCAATAGTTCGAGGATTTGCTGATATTGTTCTAGAGTGAATCCCTGCACAGTTGGAACAGTTGGGATATTCTGCATAGCATATGCGTTTCCTGCATTTTGAACCACATCACCTGCATTCACATTATGAGCCATAGGTCCACTGTTGTCATGTATTCCTCTACTCTTACTGTTATTGAACTTAAAACCTGGTGGATATCCATTGAGTTTGTAGCAATTATCCCTTGTATGTCCTTTCATCTTGCAGTAATCACATACCAATACATTGTTCCTCCTAGGTCTCATGTTAGAAGTATTTGCAGTCACTAGTGCACTGCTCTCCATCCCTAAAGGTGCACCTCCTAATATTCCATTCTGTGTAGTAGAACCAACACTTATCCTTTGACTTTCCTCTTGAACAATTATGGAATATGCCTGGTCAAGTGTTGGTGTAGGATGCATCATCAGGATTTGACTTCTTTGTGGTGCATAAGTCTCATTCAATCCCATTAAGAACTTCATAAATTTCTGCTGGTGCAAGAACACAACAAATTGTTTGGACCTCTCACAATCACAACCAGGAAATGGGATAATTGATTCAAATTCATCCCATAGGTCATTCAGCCTAGAAAAATATACTGACACACTAGAGATTCCTTGTGTCAAGGAACTTATTTCCTTGTTCATGTGATAGATTTTTGTAGCATTTACTTTATCAAACCTATCCTTCATAGATTTCCATACCTTTTGTGCATCTGAAGAGTACACAATTCCTCTCCTAAGTTCTGGTACTACTGAACTTCTGATCCATGACTGGACTATTGCATTGCACCGTTCTCATTGTCTTAGCCTAAAGTTATCTTTCTCATATTGAGCTCTAGTATAGATTCCGTCTATAAAACCTAGTTTATTCTTTACCAAAAGCAACATTGTCATAGATCTACTCCATTTCGAATAGTTTTCTGTTCCAATTAGCAATTCAGGCACAAGTGAGATACCTGGTGTGTCCGAAGGATGTACATACATCGGATCCTTGCAATCGATTGTTTGAATATTTGCATGTGATGATTCAGCACTTGCATCAGGAGTATCGACAGCCATTTCAGCAGAAAATCAAGGTAAGCCCTAGGTCAGCCATTGTTAAGCTCTGCATAAGCATCGAGCTTCAGAGAAGAAGAAAGAAGAAGGAGAGAGAAAGAAGAGACAAAACTGATCTCATTTCTTCATTAACTAAAAAAGAGAAATGTACTGTACACATATATATAACCACCGACTTTACAACCTAACTAACTAACTCTAACTTTCACTAATACATCTTCTAGATCAGTGTAGCATAAATAGCCTTAGGTACAACTGCATTAAGCTACTAATTTCTACAGGATAAAATACACACAGTTTATTTAGATAGGTCTCTGCATTTGACATTGTAACAGATTGTATTTTCCCTTATCTCTAGGATTCTCCTATATATAACAAACTCCTTCATCTACTGCCATTGTACCTATGTTGTACTCAACAACAAATGAAGCCTTTCACAATTCATTTTCTTCTCTTATATGGTATTAAGAGCCTACTAAAAACTCATACGAGTTGCTCCTTTTTTTTCAGAATGGGTGATTCTCAGGCCCACTCTTCAGCCACCTCGTCTACTTCCCCCACTGTCACAATCAGTCATAGGAACATTGCTTAGCCTTCCCAATTAATTTCATTCAATCCAGCCTCCAACTCCCCTTGAAACTACAATGGAGTTTCAACTAGTCTACTTGAAAATCACAAGTCATAACTCTTCTCTTTGGTTATGATCTTCTTGGGTATGTGTATGGGTCACTTTTCCCTCCATCTGTACATATCCAAGATGGAGCAAACAATGAATATCCCAACCCCGCATTCAAGCTTTGGCAAAGACAGGATAGCTTTGTCTGCAATGCTATCATGGCCTCACATGACAAAAAAATTTGAATTAGCTACGAACTTCGTTGATAAATCACTCGTAGCTAGCAGAATTTCTAGATAATCTATCATCAATCCGTCGCCAAATGAGATTAGCAACAGATTTAGCTACAGAATTTGTCCGTCGCTAAAACCTGATTTTTTAGTAATGTCAGTCCATCCTACAATCGTGTCCCTTATTGCACATGCTGCCACTGCCAAACACGCTTGGGGAATTCTTCAAACCACTTATGCCAACAAATCACAGTCATATATCTTCAGTCTGCGTGACACTCTTGCTAATCTCAAACGAGACTCACACTCCATTAGTAAGTACATGAAGGATATCAAATCCATTTAGGATGATCTTGCATCTAGTGGCTCACCTCTCTCAAATGAGGAACTTGTCATCAAAATCCTAAGTGGTCTAGGATCTGAGTACAAAGAACTATCTACTACTATAAGGGCTCGAGATAACCCAATATCGTTCGAAGAGCTCTATGACAAATTGCTTGCGCATGAGATGTTTATAAAACACTCTGATCCAAAGCTTGAAAACCCAATCATCACTGCCCATTTTCATCAAAAATCAACCAACACTAACTTAAAATTCAGGAACTATAATCCGCAACAACAACAGGGGTTCCATTTTGAATACCTCAACCAACCAATGCACCAATTCCTTCCAGAATTCCAACTCCCTCCCCCCAACAACCGTAGCAACCAGCAAAGAGTCCAATGCCAATTATATGACAAATTTGGGCACATGCAAAAGTCTGTCGCTCAAAATCACATAGTGCACTTGAGGCTCAAGCTAACTTCACCAACCGCATAGCATATGCATCTAATCCTGCAAATAATTGGATTGTTAACTTTGGAGCATCACACCATATCACAAATAATTCACAATCTCTACAAGCCACAACAGAATTTTGTGGCACTGATAAAATAATTATTGGAGATGGTAAAACTATTCTGATTACTCATATTGGTCACACTATACTTTCTTCATCCAATAATTCGTTTAAGTTACAGAATGTTCTTTGTTCCACTTATATAAAGAAGAAACTAATTTATATTGCTCAATTTTATCTTCAAAATCTAACATCCATTGATTTTTTCCCTAACTCTTTTGTTGTGAAGGATTTGAGCACAGGGGCATGTCTTCTGCAAGGTCGGAGTAAAGGTGATCTCTACGAATAGCCACCAACCAGTGTCTCACCCCCTTCACCACAAGAAAACTTTGCTACTCAAGCATAACCGCCCCTGCACCTTTGGCATACTCGTCTTGGTCACCCTCAACCTCGTATCACCAAAGCATGTGTGTCCTCATTCAAGCTTCTAGTGTCAAATAATGATCCTTTTACTTTTTGCAATTCATGTCTATGTAATAAAAGTCATCGTTTACCATTTGGTAACAACTCTATTTCTTGTTCTAAATCATTTGATGTTATTTCTAGTTCTAAATTATTTGGGGTCCATCTCCAATTCTCTCTTTTGACAACTTTCAATTCTATGTTATATCTGTTGATCACTATACAAAGTATACTAGGGTGTTCCCACTCAAAAATAAATCAGATGTTAAAAGTATTTTTTATCAACTTCACTCGAATGATTCATAATCAGCTTAGTGCATCAATCAAGACACTATACACAGATGGAGGAGGTGAATACATAGGTCTTAGGTCTCTCTTATTGGAAATGGGTATTCAACATCTCATGAGTCCTCCATATACTTCTCAAATAGTTGGAACTGCTAAAAGAAAAGATAGACATGTCGTTAACACTATCCTGACATTACTTCATCATGCCTCAATACCACTCAAATTTTGGTCCATTGCATTACAAACTGTAGTATTCCTCATTAATCGACTACCAAATCCTCTGCTCAACTTAAAATTACCATTTTAGTGTTTGTTCAATACCTCACCTAATCATCACAAGCTCCGGGTTTTGGGTTGTTTTTGCTATCTTGGCTTAAACCTTACTCTAGCTCCAAACTTGATACAATATCAAAACCTTGTGTCTTTATGGGGTACTCCTCTGTCACTAATAGTTTTGCTTGCCTAGATCTCTCTACCTAAAAAATTTTTCACTCCCGACATGTTGTCTTTGTCGAACATATATTTCTATTAAAGTTGAACTTCTCTTCACTTAATCGCACTTCAACCTCCAACATGGAGTCTTGGCACTATCCAGTAGCTTCCTCCTCCTCAGTTTCCCAACCTTATACCAATGAATCATGAATTTCACCTCCTATACCTCAAGCAATCAAACTGGTTGTTCCAAGGACTACTCAAGAGATCACTGAAACTCCAACTACTGTAGAGGACTTGTCATCCAGTACCGTTGGAAGTACCTTAGCTAATTCAACCTCACCCTCTACATCAGGCATGCCCAATGCTACGTCTCTTCTTTCAGAATCTCCCCTGCCTCCACCACAACCTTTGCCACCTGCTCCAACTCGCTCTATGGTCACGAGATCCCAGAACAATATTTTCAAACCAAAAGTTGTCTTTGACTATATTGCCATCTCTTCCACCAAACCGCATCTTCTTGTTCCGACAACTTTTTCCCAAGAAAACAAGTATCCTAAATGAAAAATAGCCATGAAGGATGAATTTACTACCCTTATTAGAAATTCCACTAGGACTTTGGTTCCCCCATCTCCATCTCAAAGTGTAGTTGGTTGTAAGTGGGTTTATCATGTCAAGCATAAACTTGATGGGTCTGTGGATCGCTATAAAGCGGGATTAGTAGCAAAGGGTTCTCATCAACGACCTAATGTAGATTTCATTTCACTTTTAGCCCTATTATCAAACATACTACAATATGTTTGATCCTTCCACTCGTAGTGCCGTTCAAGTGGCCCCTGCGATAATTAGATGTGAACAATGCCTTCATATAAGGTACATTTCATGAAGTTGTTTGCATGAATCAACCACCCGATTTTCGTGATCCTAATTTTCCACAACATGTATGCAAGCTTCATAAGTCAACGTATGGCCTTTGTCAAGCACCTAGGGTATGGTATAACGAGCTCAAACAATACCTTCTATCATATGGTTTTCAAAGGGCTATATCTGATGACTCTTTATTCATGAAATGTACTACTAGCTCATTACTTTTTGTGATGGTCTATGTCAATGATATCGTCGTCACTCGTTTTAACTCTTGTCATGTCCAAATTACCATCAAACTACTAGGTGACAGATTTTCCATTAAAGACCTTGGTTCTTTACATTTTTTTCCTTGGTATTGAAGCCTTGCAGCATGCTCATGGCTTGGTTCTCACCCAAAGTAGCTTCATCGTTGATCTTCCGAAAAGATTCGGCGAACAACATTTGCATTCCGATGTCAACCAATGAACCTCTTTCACTTGATGATGGATCGTCATCCGCAGATGCCAAGTTATACATGCCGATTATTGGCTCCTTACAATATCTAACATTCACTCGTCTAGATATATGTTTTGCAGTGAACAAACTTGCTCAGTTTCACATAGACCAAGCCTGAAACATTGGCAAGCAGCCAAGAGACTTCTACGCTACTTGAAGGGTACCATTACTTATGGTCTTCACTTTATGTCCACCACTTCTTTCAAGTTTTAGCTTACTCATATGTTGATTGGGGTGGTCTACCAAACACCGGGCACTCAACTTCTGCCTATGTTATACTTCTTGGCAATAATCCAATAAGTTAGTGCTCCGAAAAAGCAACGCACAGTTGCTAGATCGTCTATTGAAGAGGAATATAGGAATGTTGCTTCTGTTGTAGCTGAGCATAATTGGATCACAAACTTACCGAAGGAATTGCATGTTTCTATGTCCAACCCTCCTAAGGTGCTCAATGACAACATTGGTGCTACCTATTGAAGTCGAAATCCAGTCTTTCATAATCAAATGAAGCATGTACCCATTGATTTTCACTTTGTCGGTGATCAAGTGAAAAGAAATGAGCTTTCAGTGAGTCACATACCTACTGGGAATCAACTTGCTACTGCTTTGACAAAGGCACTACCTAAACGACCATTTGGACAATGCATTCACACGGTTGGCCTCAAGGAGATTGAACCCATCTTGAGGTGGCATGATAAGGATAAATACACATAATTTATTTAGATAGATCTCTACACTTGAAATTGTTAACAGACCTATTTATATAACTCTGTTGTACTCAATAACAAGTGAAGCATTTCACAGTTCAATCTCTTCTCTTATACAATCATGGTATTTATACGCATTGAATCATGTCTGAAGCTTTCTATAGCATTTCTGATGGGTTTCCGCTTTGCAGAGCCCTTGGAAAAGCTGTATATAGAACCTCCACTACATTACTTGAAGGAAAAAAAAAAACTTTATTCAAATCTGAGTTTTGCTTTCTTCTTTCATATTTAAGTTTTTCACGACCTTTTACCAGCTTTTAGCCTTTAACCTAAAGCTAGCTAAGACAGATTTCAAGTACAATATTGTAGTTGGTTCTTAAGCACATCTCTCATTACCTAATTTTCTTCTTTCCCCAACCCTACTCTTTTTAACATGATATTATATATTTTCTTGAAAGTAAATCAACAGCTATTGTAATGGCCCCAGTGACCTATATATTTCATGTGATAATACATACTGTAAATTAAAAGTTCTAAAGAGAAACTTAAAGAACAGAATAATCATTTGGTCGGGAGGCTAGGCATCATCATCATATCCATCACATAAATCTCAGAAAATGGCATTGATCTCTAATAATTTTCCTGAAAATTTACTAACAGTGTCTAAATTAACAAATTAATATAAAATGAAAAATTCTAGAAAGACCTACAGGATATTGTTCTTTTCTCTCCTTTTCTTTTCTCCTTCCTGTTCAATACATCCAGTTTTTTTTTTACTTGATCTATACAAAAATACTGACCATAAATATTTTCAATTATACTCCCCAAAAAATGGCCAGTATTTGGCTTGCTTTCTTTTTGACTTTTTACTTCCCAGTTTCGTTGCGGTAATTTTCCAAAGACTCACGTGCCGTTGCCGTCACCTTCACAGTCAACCACTCTGTTACTCTCGCCGTTAACTCTCCATCATAATTTGATCATCATCGTCGCCGTTGCCAAAACCATTTTCGCCGTTAACGTTACCATCATTTTCGCCTTCTTCATCAATCCACCTCTCCACCGGTGTGCACTCTGCCTTGTGACGCATCTTCCAATCAAGCGCCTGACAAGCGCGTGAGCAATAGTTTACGGTACCGCAAACAGAGCATCGCCGGAATTCGTGTCTCCTAGTTTCGGGTCTTCCACAACCCACATGAGAACAAAGTCGAAGCCCCGAACCCGGAACTCCACCCTCTGAAGAAAACCACTCCGTCAAAAACCGATTTGCTGGGTGAGATTCCGGAGCAGGAACATTACACCCAAAATCACTCAGTAACGGGCACCCGGTGCCTGCCACGGGGTGGCGGTGATGAGGCAAAGGGTTCCACGTCAGCCAGCCGCCGGAGGTCAGAGCCGAAGGCGTCGTGGACAGCACAGTGGCAAGCTCACGCGCGTTGGCTTGGACGAGGAACCGGCGACCCTCGACAATGTTTTGCTTCACGCCGTAGCCATCTTGAAGGCAGTGGCCAAGCTCTCTCAAAGCATCGATATGGCCCAAGAAGGCAGCGCGTGCGCAGAGTGCAACTCCAGCGCGTAGGTCCTTATCGTTCTTTGAACCGCCGCTGCCGTTGAACTGGATAACGGCAAGAGAGTAAAGCGACGGCGCGTGAGAGCTAATCGCCGCCTTCGCCATCAACGACGCTCCGCTTCCTCGATTTTGTAAGCAGTAGAATCGAATCTGTGTCCAACAATAAAATATCACAATTATTAGACTTCCTACTTTAAAATATATTCCCCATTAATATTTTATATCTCAAAAAATCAAAGAAACATTTTTTTTCACAACATTTATGCTATATTCACGTTGAGATATAGAAATAAAAATACTAACCATGCCAAGGGTGTAACAAGCGTCAACATTTCCGGCGTCGGCGCATTGTTTGAGAAACCGGTGAGCAGATTCCGACCAGTTCTGAGCTTTCACGGCTAACATTTTCGGAGAGGCTTTTGATAATACAAGCGAATGATGGCCTAACCCATTTAGTCTTTTGCAACTGCATATCAAACGATAACCATTAGTTCTTCTATCCACACAATATTACCCAAAAAATAAAAAGGGTCACCTTTTTATCTTTGAGGATGAGATTTTTAGTTTTAGCAACAAAATCAAATAGAGGAAAATAATGGAGAAAATAGTGGATTTTGAGAACATACGTAATCAAAACGTTGATGAAATCAGCGGGAGAAGCAGCAGAGGAACTGAGTTTGCAGAGAATAGAGAGAAGGAGATCATCAGGCAAAGAATCAAAGAGGTCAGGTTTATGAGCAGTGAACTCCGGTGAAAGTTTAGATCTTTTCCGACGACCCATATGTTCTCCGATGCCGGAAATATCTTTTCTTCTCTTCACAACTAGTCTGTTTTCGATACACATATTTACTTTCGGATAACAGACCCCTCTCCTTGTTCTCATTCCTTTTTCCTCCTTTATACACAGACACAGAGAACTGAGAACTCCTTTATTATGTAAAGAGAAGTGAATTGAAAGAAGTGTAACACAACACCAACGACGACAAAAGCCGAATGCTCTGTTTATATATAACTCAGGACCCAGGCCTAGTGTTACGGAATGACTTAAATACCCCTTAAATAAGAAATGAAAAGTTGGTCAAACGGCGCTGACCAGATCCACACGCCCGTCCTCGACGACGCTTGCTTTTTTTTTTTTTTTCGCCCTGTATGCATACGTAAGAAAGCCAGATAAAGGTTAAAAGTAATTATAGAAGAAATATCACAATAAAAATCAAAGCTCACTCGTATTACTGTAATCTTCTACCTATTACTACTATATTGCAATTTTGATGTTTAATTTTTAGCAGACTTGTCTTCTTTTCCGTGCAAATTATTTATTAAAAGAAAAAAAGAAAGTAGAATAGGGCGGGCGCAACATAGAGCATATTAATTTACCTTTATTATTGGAATCTTCTATTCATCAAGTATGAGGGGTTCGAATTTCATCAAATTCTTCTAGTCTTCTTTGCTCGTGATTTTCTTACAGAAATGTCAATAAGAAGTTATTACATTGTCTAAGAAGGTGGAGTTTTCATTCATATAATACAACTGAAGTTGTTTAAGTAGAAACAAGGGAAGGAGAATTGTTCTGTTTGTTGGTTCTAATTTCTACGGGGTTTGTTTTAGAAGCGGTTAATTTTGTTGTGATTATGCAACTAATTTCGGTTAATATATAAATATTTTTGAATTTAGAACAGTATTTGCTGTTCCAGAAAGCAGCGCGTCAATCGTACGAACAAAGGCATAATTGAAGGTGAAGATCACGTGGGTGGATGACAAGTTTTATACGTTGTAACAAAATTCAGGTAGCGAATTTTGGGGTCAAAGGTCAAAGGGCCTGATTCAGCAATTGCACAACTTCTGTTACTCTAATTTTGTTTTTACTTGCCTTCATTTATTGTCCTACTTTCTTATCATTTTACGTTACACTCATTATTTATTTGTTTGGATGAATTTTAAATATTAATTAGATTGTATAGTATTTGAATAGAACTGAAAAGATATTGAATTACTGAAGAAATGTTAATTTACAAATGTTAATAAACAAAAACAGAAATAATTCATACCAATTTAGAAACATAGTAAAAGATCAATAATATTTAAGAATCGTATAAGGCTTCATCAAATATGAGCTGTTTTATTAACACCTCATAAATGGTTCAAAATATCATATTCATCTTATTCAGTTACCAGTAGTAATGATTTTCAGCTTTGTGATGATAATGGCCATGGTATGGTTCCATGGCTCAATTTGTCTTTGGATGAATTCTCCCTTTTAACGGAAGTGGATCCATGAGGTTGAATTAGGGTGTGCATCTAGTCGCATCGCGTTATTTTGAATTAATTCAATTTACTATACAAGATTCTGTTGGTGTATAAATAAATATGTGATAGTCAAACTGAAAATATTGGATTCTTGATCTGATATCAAGTAGCTAGAAAATAATATTAACTATGTTTGCTCAAAAAATGTTACACATCTTACGAGTACTAAACAATATAAATTAATCCCAGGATAATCATAGCAAATCGTAATAATCCGTTGGACCAAATGAAAGAAACTAAAATAAGAACTCAGAATTAGGGGGAGAAGCATTAGAAACCTTTATTGATAATATTTGTTTGGTCTGCCTCTCCATGAAGAGGTTCAGAGCCTTACAATGGTGTTTTTCTCTTCCCATAAGAGGGGTATATTTTCTCGTTTCTCTCTCCTCTCACTAGTGGTCAAGAAGACCCCCCCCCCCCCTTTCTAGGGCTACTGCTCTTAGTATTTATAGATGTGAGCTTTGTGAGCTGGCGATAAATGGCCGTGGCCATGCTGAAGTTCCGTCCCCATGGGGGAATGACTGGGCCGTACCCTCGTAGATTAAATCGGACAAGAGTCGAGTCCTGTTACGAATAAGTGGCCATACCACTTCATTAATTATGTCTTAGCTCAGGACGAGATTAACTCCGTAATTATCGTGGGGTCGGATTTTGACCCATACAGTTAGTCCCTCCGCTTATTGAGGTCGGGCCTTGGCCGAGCTCGATGAGCGGGCTTCATCGATTGTGATTTGAAAACAACTCGAATAAGGGAGTCGATTTATTGGCGGCGGTGGCCTTAGCCGTTTACACGTTGGAGCTGGCCGTAGCTTTTCGTACATTGGAGAGCCTTTCATACATTAGAGATGGCCGTAGCCTTTCATATGTTGAGGTTGGCCGTAGCCTTTCACATATTGGAGATGGCCGTAGCCTTTCATATATTGGAGATGGCCGTGGGGAACGAATATGCGCTGGGTACGTATTTGGTCGTCCAAAATTTTAACGACGTACGACACTTTCTTTTAGTGTTCGCAGGTCGTAGCGACTGTTCTGACGGCGGTATGCTGAGAAGCCGCTTTATGGAGCTCGTCATAATGACGCTTGCTACGACAGAACCGAACCGTTTTACGGTTGGTCGTGCAGTTAATGATGGCTATTGGGTTTCGCAAAAGCCATTTATGTTGCCTATAAAGGTGAGATGAGGCATTCATTTCTCATATCTTCATTGTTCATCTGAGAGAGAGATTCTGAGGAAACTTTTTTGTTTCGCTAATTCATCTTCTCTTTTCTTTCCTTTGATTGTGACACCATTTGTCTTCATTAGATCAACAATGGCAGTCAGTTCTTCCCACGGTGCTCCTCCGGTAGATTTTCCGATAGTTGAAGGGCCATCTCCGGCAATGGGAGGTGCGGAACAGATGGAGTCCGGCGAAATTCCGTCAGTTGACGAGGTGGTTCCTCGGCCCGGAGGTCTGGCGATTGATTTCACCGTCGACGGTGGAGAGGAACCGGTGGATGAAGCCCCGTTGATGGGGGAGATCGGGATGGCCCGATTGCGGGAACAGGGGGTCGTTCCTACCCATGCAGACATCGTTCTCGCTCGAAGCGAGGAGAGGGTCCACACCGACCACAGGGGATACTGCATCTTTTACGCCTATCCTTTCAGGTTGGGGTTCAAGATCCCGCTCCCAATGCTGGTGGTGGATTTCTGCCGTTATTACGGGGTGTGCCCGGGTCAGCTCACTCCTTCCCTCTACAAATTGTTGGCGATGTTCATCAAGTATGCGGAATTGGCCCGTAGGGAGGTCACGCTGCAGCATGTGCTGAGTCTCTACGCTCCCCAGAGAGTCCGCGGCACTATGATTCGGGCGTGCCCTCGTGGGTCGAGGGGCCTGGTCACGAGATTGGATGACGAGGTCGACCCCCGCTCTTTCGAGCACTTCTTTTATATCAGGACCCAACACCTGGTGGCGGAGGCTACCCAGAGGCCTGGAACCATGCACGTAAGTTCTTTAGCGGTTGAATTCCTCTATTCCCCTCTTTATGATGTGCTTATGAGCGTTAACTCGTGTCTTTTTTGTAGCCGACAGGTCGCCGCCGCCCCCATTGCCTTGGATACGCGAATGGGTCGAGGCCGTACTCCCCCATACGAGGGGGATACATACGTGGGCGTCTTTCTGGGAGAGGCATGGTCGTAGGCCTGTGGCAGGTAAAAAATTGGTCTCTTCTTCTGTTCCGCTTTGTTTCAGCTTTATTCATTAACCTTGTTTTCTTGTGATTAGGGAGGACGCGCCGCGTCAGGGCCCCTCAGTTGGCCTTCCATCGGCCTGGTGCAGTTGCTCGGCTTACTGCAGCGCCAGTGCCGCGCTCAACACCGAGGGTGGCATCAGTCGAGTCTTCAGCGGTTTCTTCTCCATCACGGACCCTACTTCGGGACGAGGGGCCATCGGGGGTTGTGCGCCCCAGAGCGGAGTCGTCATCAGATGGGGAGGAGGAGAGGACGTTGATAAGGCGTAGGGTCGCGTTCGCGCCGGCTCTTCCTGTGGTAATTAATTTGGACTCCCCGCCAGCGGACGCGGAGAGGAGTGCTGCTGCGGTGCCTGCCCCTGAGGGCGGACAAACAATGGGGGTTGCCCCGGTTGGCTTAGGCCGTGATGATACCGTCGCTTCGGCGGCTCAATTGGTGGATCCAGTCGCTAAGACGGGAGGTAGTTCCTCAGCGGCTGCTAATGTGGGTGAGGAGGATGAGTCTGAATCCGACTTGGACCCCGACGACGTCCGTATGTTCCAGGAAGGCTCCACCAATGCAGCGGTGCGCGCAGAGGGGCGATCTCGTTTTATCGAGGTTCCCACGGAATTGAACTTATTGCTCCAAGGGGAAAGCTTGGTTCCGCAGTTCGAGCTGCTGTGCTCGGAGGCCGAGAATACGTCGCTGAGGGGCGTTACGGATGTCGGGCTGATGAATGAAGTAGCCGTGATGAGCTTGAGGGTATGTACTGTAACGTCGGTTCTCTTCTTCTTTACCTTAGGTTTATTCTTTTATTCTGATCGTTGTCTTTGCTTTGCAGTCTTATCTGTTGGAGGTGGAGAGCATCCGTCAAGCTAAGGTCCGCTCGGGGATATTTTTGCGGGCGCTGGAGAAGTATCGCCGCTACCGGGATCAGTGTCGAGAGTTGCGGGAGCGCTTGAGGAACGATCCTCGTAGCCGGGCCTTGGTCGAAGAGCTGGCGAGGCGGGAGGTTCAGATGCGGCAAGCACTTGACAGGACGAGTGCTCTCGAGGAGCAGCTCCGCCGAAAGGATGAGGAGCTCGAGGCGGTAAAGAGGGCTGCAGCTGAGTGCGAGCTTCGTGACCAGGAGAAGGCGGCGGAGGTCACTGCGGCATGGAGCGGGAAGGTAACCGCGTTAGAGGATGAAGTCGCGGCATTGAAGCTTCAAGTGAGGGATGCCTCGTCGAGGGCCAGGGCGTTGAAGGAAGCTATCCGCGTGCATGAATCCCAACGGGCGTTGGAAAGGGATGCTGCGGCCTTTAGAGAGGCGAGTCTCGAGGAGCGGATTGGTGTCTTCGAGCAGGACGCCCAGGTCATGGCGGACCGAATCACGGCCTTGGAAGAAGAGAATCAGCGGCTACGGGATCAAGCCGCTTCTTCCAGCCAGGCTCGAGAACTTTGGGTCTTTGCCGAGGCCCAACGTGATGTATACAAGAGTTTGTGAGAGGCTGGCGTCGTGACCAAAGCTGCTTTCGAGAGGGCGCGTCAGAAGGCTCGTGAGGCCCGTGCCGACTGTGGTTTTGATGCGGCGACGCCCGAGGCTGACGCTGGTGCAGACGGTGGCGCGGACGGCATCGAGTTAAAAAGATGATGATGCATTTTTTTCTTGTCTTGTTCGCCGTTTGGCGTTTAGATGTTTCTTGTTGTTTTTCTTTTTATTTCTTGTATTGATCGGCCTTGGCCGGGTGTAAGCGGGGATGACCCGCAATTTGACTTTGTAAATATATAAGTTTTCTTTTCTATTGCCTGCCTTGTGCTTATTTTGTGTCACTGTTTTTCTTTCGTTCTTTAGAGTTTTTGTTGCGCTTTTTGTTGAACGTCGGCATTGGCGGCCCTAGTCGAATTTAGATCGACGACTTTAGTCGTGACAGAATCGACGGTCTTAGCCATAAAGGCGACTTCGACTGTCGTCGAGTCGTTTATTCACCTTAGTCGAATCTAGGTCGACTGTTGGCGACGATGGCCTTAGCCATAATATAATTGATGGCCTTGCTTTTTCAACTCGGTGCGGGCGAGTCTTGGCCGTTATTTGGCGATAGCGGCGTTTAGCCTTAGTCCCAGTTCGGACGCGGTCGAACTACCGGTCGTGATAGTAAAAAATGCAGCCTCGTAGTTTGACCGGGGCCGAACTTTACGCGGCCCGAGTCTTAATTCGAGTTGGGAGAACTTACTTGAATGGCGAGGGTGCCTACCCTGCGCCTTGATTTGTTGGAGGTCGGGCTTTGCTTTCACGGATGAAGGCGTTTGGCCTGAGTTTCGGTTCAACTGTGGTTGAACTTGCTAAAGTTGAGGACGAAGGCGTCCATCCTTGTAGTTCGAGCGAGGTCGAGCTCGTTGGATTTAATGGCGAGGGCACCTAGCCTGAGTCTTGGTTCAATCGTAGTTGAATTTGCTAATGAAGGCGCATAGCCTGTCTTGGTTCAACCGTAGTTGAACTTCTTGGCGAAGGCACCTAGCCTGAGTCCTGGTTCAACCGTAGTCGAACTTGCTAATGAAGGCGCATAGCCTGTCTTGGTTCAACCGTAGTTGATTTTGTTGGCGAAGGCGCATAGCCTGACTTGGTTCAACCGTAGTTGAACTTTTTGGCGAAGGCACATAGCCTGAGTCCTGGTTCAACCGTATTTGAACTTGCTAATGAGGGCGCATAGCCCGTCTTGGTTCAACCGTAGTTGAATTTGTTGGCGAAGGCGCATAGCCTAACTTGGTTCAACCGTAGTTGAACTTTTTGGCGAAGGCGCATAGCCTGAGTCCCGGTTCAACCGTAGTTGAATTTTGCTAATGAAGGCGCATAGCCTGTCTTGGTTCAACCATAGTTGAACTTTTGGCGAAGGCACATAGCCTGAGTCCCGGTTCAACCGTAGTTGAATTTTGCTAATGAAGGCGCATAGCCTGTCTTGGTTCAACCGTAGTTGAACTTTTTGGCGAAGGCACATAGCCTGAGTCTTGGTTCAATCATAGTTGAATTTGCTAATGAAGGCGCATAGCCTGTCTTGGTTCAACCGTAGTTGAACTTCTTGGCGAAGGCACCTAGCCTGAGTCCTGGTTCAACCGTAGTTGAACTTGCTAATGAGGGCGCATAGCCTGTCTTGGTTCAACCGTAGTTGATTTTGTTGGCGAAGGCGCATAGCCTGACTTGGTTCAACCGTAGTCGAACTTGCTAATGAAGGCGCATAGCCTGTCTTGGTTCAACCGTAGTTGATTTTGTTGGCGAAGGCGCATAGCCTGACTTGGTTCAACCGTAGTTGAACTTTTTGGCGAAGGCACATAGCCTGAGTCCCGGTTCAACCGTAGTTGAATTTTGCTAATGAAGGCGCATAGCCTGTCTTGGTTCAACCGTAGTTGAACTTTTTGGCGAAGGCACATAGCCTGAGTCTCGGTTCAACCGTAGTTGAACTTTTTGGTGAAGGTGCATAGCCTGACTTGGTTCAACCGTAGTTGAACTTTTTGGCGAAGGCACATAGCCTGAGTCCCGGTTCAACCGTAGTTGAATTTGCTAATGAAGGCGCATAGCCTGTCTTGGTTCAACCGTAGTTGAACTTTTTGGCGAAGGCAAATAGCCTGAGTCCCGGTTCAACCGTAGTCGAACTTGCTAATGAAGGCGCATAGCCTGTCTTGGTTCAACCATAGTTGATTTTGTTGGCGAAGGCGCATAGCCTGACTTGGTTCAACCGTAGTTGAACTTTTTNACTTGAATGGCGAGGGTGCCTACCCTGCGCCTTGATTTGTTGGAGGTCGGGCTTTGCTTTCACGGATGAAGGCGTTTGGCCTGAGTTTCGGTTCAATCGTAGTTGAATTTGCTAATGAAGGCGCATAGCCTGTCTTGGTTCAACCGTAGTTGAACTTTTTGGTGAAGGCACATAGCCTGAGTCTCGGTTCAACCGTAGTTGAACTTTTTGGTGAAGGCGCATAGCCTGTCTTGATTCAACCATAGTTGAACTTTTGGCGAAGGCGCATAGCCTGACTTGGTTCAACCGTAGTTGAACTTTTGGCGAAGGCACATAGCCTGAGTCCCGGTTCAACCGTAGTTGAATTTTGCTAATGAAGGCGCATAGCCTGTCTTGGTTCAACCGTAGTTGAACTTTTTGGCGAAGGCGCATAGCCTGAGTCTCGGTTCAACCGTAGTTGAACTTTTTGGTGAAGGCGCATAGCCTGTCTTGGTTCAACCGTAGTTGAACTTTTTGGCGAAGGCACATAGCTTGAGTCCCGGTTCAACTGCTGTTGAACTTTGTCGATCTTGATGACGAAGGCACAGAGCCCAAATCCCATATTGTGGGTATCGAGTGCTGGAACTCGTTTTGGATTCGAGACCTTGAGCGGCTTACCCATTGTCTTCCCAACCAGGGTATATAGGCTGTCTTGAGGTGAATCTCGGCTCGAGATATCTCCGTGCCGGTTTCCGATCGGAGTTCGTATGCCTTACAGAGACCTCCCCTGAGGAAAGGAGGGGGCCCCTTCTTCTTGTTTGCACTATCTGAGATTGGAGAGAGAGTGAGGACTTAGATCTTTGTTTGAGATCTTCGAGCTCCCCTTCGAGTTTGGCGCTTCTTTTCTTTTGGTCCAGGGAAGAACTACGCGATTTTGCTATGAAATCCCCACAGACGGCGCCAAATTGTTTGGTCAAAAAATGTTACACATCTTACGAGTATTAAACAATATAAATTAATCCCGGGATAATCATAGCAAATCGTAATAATCCGTTGGACCAAATGAAAGAAACTAAAATAAGAACTCAGAATTAGGGAGAGAAGCATTAGAAACCTTTATTGATAATATTTGTTTGGTCTGCCTCTCCATGAAGAGGTTCAGAGCCTTACAATGGTGTTTTTCTCTTCCCATAAGAGGGGTATATTTTCTCGTTTCTCTCTCCTCTCACTAGTGGTCAAGAAGCCCCCCCCCCCCCCCTTTCAAGGGCTACTGCTCTTAGTATTTATAGATGTGAGCTTTGTGTGCTGGCGATAAATGGCTGTGGCCATGCTGAAGTTCCGTCCCCATGGGGAATGACTGGGTCGTACCCTCGTAGATTAAATCGGACAAGAGTCGAGTCCTGTTACGAATAAGTGGTCATACCACTTCATTAATTATGTCTTAGCTCAGGACGAGATTAACTCCGTTAATTATCGTGGGGTCGGATTTTGACCCATACAAACTAGATAAAAACAAAAAATGATATCAAAAGTTATTCAAATAAATATTTTGAGATGTAGAAGAAAAAAACATAAGCTAGCATACTTTTTTTAATTTAAATAAATAATAGTATATAGTGTAAAAATACAAAAGTGAAAACAAAAGACATTAAGAAAATGGAATTGAGGGAACACCTAGGCCAAAGAGGAAAAGAAAATTTAATTTGCACAAGTATGAGTACAATAGGTTTCGATTATGGGGTTGCGCAGATGGTCAACACCCTCACTAATAATTCCAGGATAGTGGGTTTGAGTCACCAAGGAGCAATAATTCTAATAAAAAGGGACCAAAGAGGAATCAAACGGGATTAGTAACAAGGTAAAACCTTAGAAAATTGTAGAAGATTAAAGAGAAGTATAGCTTTGAGGTGTGAAAGATTATTATCTTTCAAGAGATATTGCCTGTATATTCTTTAGGGGATTACAAGTAATTTTCATCTAAGTACAAGTCATTTAGATAGTATAATTAAATATATATTATCCGACGTGGAACCCCCACATATACAAAATATACCTAACAAAACCATCATAAATTTATTAATTGGGACGTCCGAATTTGGTTTATCAATTGTAAGAGATTAGTAACAGATGCACCTTCATACATAGAATATAAAAGTTTCACAATATGATTTATATAAGTAATTAAAATTTAAAAGTCTAATCGCCAAGTTGAAAAGAGACTCCGTGCCGCCGAGATAGGGCCAGAAAAATGAGCTTGCTTATTCCACATAATAATTTAGATTGCCCTCACCATAAGTTATCTCTCTCTAGTAAAAGGATTGAAGAAGAAAAACAACAACAACCAACAAAGGATAAGTTGAGAGATGACGAGGATCTAAACAAGTGATGTCGACCACTCATGTCAACCCTCTGGGAGCCACGTGTCCCTTCTCCCTTCACTGCAAAAGTCTGAAACATGCAACACACTTTACTAGAAATGTAAGTTACTACTTATAGCCTGATTGGTCAAGTTTATTTGAGTCAAAAATATTTTTTTGTAAAAAATGAGAATTTTGGTGAAGCTTTTAGAAAAAGAAATTGTACTTTTAACGAGAAGCAGAAGCAGTTTTGAAGAAGCAAAAAAAATAGTTTCTCTCTAAAAATACTTTTTTGAGAAGTAATTTTGAAAAAAATACACTTAGAAAAAGTTTTTAAAAGTTTGGTCAAACATTAATTACTGATCAGAAATACTTTTCAAATTAATAGGTCAAACCAAAAGTATTTTTGAAAAATATATTTTTTTTTAAAATATTTTTTAAAATAAGCTGATTTTTACAGCTTGCCAAACAGGCTATTAGAGATAATATACGCTTCTAATTATTTAACTGTATGGTGTGCTGACATTCCATCTCCTGTGTGGAGTCCCATTTTCTTTTCTTTGGATATTTTGGATGGCGAAGGGATTTGGACCCCGAGACTTTTTCCTTATATTGAAGAGTATATTTATATCATCTAAAATTACATATTATAATTAGCAAGACCATACTTTTACAACAATAACAACACTACACCCAATAAAATTTTACTAGTGAGGTCTGGAAAAAGTAGATTGTATGCAGATCTTACCCCTACTCCGAAAAGGGTAGAGAGAAAGATCATACTTTTAATGATTTGATAATATTATGTCTCGACATTGTTCATATTTAAAAAACTTTAATAGCACAACTTGAAATATATATATATATATATATATATATATATATATATATATATATATATATATATGTAATTCTTGAGGAAAGAAATGGTGAGTTTCTCCCATTAGACATATCAATGACATTGAGCAAGCTTACACGAAGAGGAGAGTCTCTGACCAAAAAAAAGAGGAGAGTCGATTTGACAAAATAGATTGTGTCAACTTTGTTCATTGTGAATTCAATACTATAATCAAATCCTCTTGATAAGTCGTTTCTTACAAGTTATTCAAGTTAAGGTTATTAGCCAATTAGGTCAAAAATCAACTTCAAGAAAATTTTAACTTTACCCATAAAAGTCATGCAAAAACATCTAAACACGTGAAGTTAAAATGTAAAATGAAGTAAGATGGTACATAATAGATCTATTAGTGTGTGAATTGGCATAAAAACAAAAATATTGGTTGACTCTCTAAGAAGGTAGAGTTATGGCCGCCAACAATCAACAAAATATAGCTAGCCGTTTCACGATTTTTCAATTTCAAAGCGTGCTAATTTGTTTTCGATCCATTACAATTGGCACACTTGCATTTTGAAAGCTTACGCAGTAGAAAAGTTTTATTAAAAAAATTTCTTAATCTATCAAATGTAAGCACACTCTGAAACTGCAACAAACGTACGCAAACATTTTGGACTAGTTTTATTATATGATTGATCCATAAAGTATCCAAACAATTTTAATTCTCATGTTGTCTTGTTGTGATAATTTGGTAAAGAAGAGATTATAATTCGAAACACAGTATTACGAGTTCAATTTGAAGAGTCATTGTTGCCGTGTTAAGTCCAATTTTCTATTCGCCTATTCACGATGTAAAAAATAATTATTAGAGATATTAGAATAAGGACATGCTCTGAGTATGTTTGACGACAAAAATTTTGTCGCATGAAATTTTATAAAAGCATTGACAGATGGGACACAAAAAGAGTTATATTCTCGATCCCTATTACATTCGGTTAAGATAGATATTGTTCTTTGCAATTTAGCTTTTTATTTCAAGTGCGTATGTATGTCAAATTCTCCTCTTCATATAATAACAATTAAACACTCAAATAATAGTCTATGGATGCTTTACGTTGTGGAAGCGCATAATTTTTCTTTTTCATTTCTTAATTGACAGACAGATAAGATAATGACGGCACGGCAACAAAGTAATGTCGATTTCATGATGAATAGCTAATAAACCTGCCCAGAATTTGTTAATGAGACTTAAAGAGAATGGTTCAAATTAATAATTGTGAATAGAAACACCAAATAAAATAACTTTTCTAACATGGTCGGCATAAATTAGCAAGCATGATTCTGACATAATTATTTTTTATCAAGCTGCTGATTTGCAAACAGACACAATTATAATGAAATTAATTGACAAAGATTTATATGGTTAATAATAATTCATCTCTCAATTCTATATAGTAATTAAGTACAATTAAGTTTTAGGTGGTTGGTTTCTTGACTTAAAAGGAGAGAAGTTAATGAGTTCCATCTCAAGCATGGCAATGGACCTGTCAATTAAAATGTTATTTGGAGTCAGAGACGTAACAATACTAGGGCTACTTGTTGCTTGTTTTTTCTCTTCTTTGTTCCATAAAGAAAATCGCTATCTTTATTGTGTTCTTGGCTTTTGTTCCCTCGATGGGATGGATGCTTCTAGGTTGGATGCTTTTTCTATTATTCTCCTTTTTCTTTCTCTTCTAAATATTATGGCTACAGGAAAATGAGAAGGCAGTATTTTGTGGACATTAGAACCATGTAGCAAGGAACTTAGGGCATCATTATTGTGGATACATCTGTAACGGAAAAGGGTCAAAACTATCCTTATCGTTTACTAAATAGTTTACAGTTGCCCTTCATCTATCTATTCGTCCAAAAAAGCACACGACGTTAATTCTATCAATAAAATTACCCCCGCGACTAACGGCGGAACCTGTGGTCCTTCTATTTAATGAGGTGGCATATTTTTATTGGGCAACATGGCATTTTGGGTCAGATATCACATAAGGGTTTAGTACCCGTCCCATAAATCGAACCTACCCTAATTTTTTTACAATCCGGGTTAAAAAAACAATTTCCGGCTTCTTCATCCTCCTCTATTTCATCCTTCCCGGGCTTCCATGGTCTACCCCTTTTCCTCACTAGTATCTATTCTTCTTCGCCACTTCCAAGATCCTCGTGAACAGATTGTAGTGCAAAAGATGAGGGCATAAAGCACTGAAATTATAAATATAATTTGATATTTGAAGAGCTTTGAGTTATACAAGTAGACATATGGACTAAATTGATGCGTGATTTGTGTCTAAATAAATCAATCAGATGTCGTTCTTCCGCAATTTCTGAAACATTATGTCTTTCTCTCTTTAAAATTATTTTTCTCTATCTACAAGTCCAAATGGTTAACCCATCGGAGGATTCCTCGGATTTTCCTTCAACAACTGCCCAAATCTCCTGTAAACGATGACCAAAGTGTTTATTTAGTTCCTTAACGTTGAAATCCCACATACCTGTTTTGACCCATTCCTCATGCAACTGTTTGTTTATATATATCAACATAAAAGTAAAATAAACAAAATAAAGAATTGAATTCTTTGATTTTGCTTTCCCGAGTTGATTTTTAGATTTGGGTTTTATCCAATTCAGCTGAACTCGAATTTGAACCCATCAGATAATGAAAATGTTGAAACAATTGATGCTAGCTTTTTTAGTTTTACCCAGATTTGTTTTTGACACAAGAGTGTCACGTGGCCCAGTAAAAAGACGCCAACACACTAATTTGAAGGTCCAGCCGGTCTGCCGTTAAATGTAAGTGTATTTTAATTAATAAAATTAACATAGTATGTACTTTTGGACTAATAGATAGATAGAATGCGTATTTTTGGACTGATAGATGGACGGAGACTATAAGTAAGCCATTTATCAAATAATAGGGTAGTTTAGGCCCTCCCCCTCCCCCCCTAATTATTACTAGTGTTGTAAAGGAAATCAATTTACTTGTTAGTTGATACAATGTTTCAAGATTCATCGACACATCATAAAAATACAATATTTATTAACTAAATAGTGTTGAAGACATAATTAAGAAAATAAAAATATACTTTTCCTAACAGTTTAAGCATTCAGGTGCAACAGTCACATACTTCAACTATATGGTATCAGAGTAGACAGAGGTCTTGGGTTTGAGTCTCCCGCAATTCATTATGAAAAATAATTTTTATGTACTTGAATCATAAATAAGAATCGGGCCTGCACGTGAGGGGTGTGCCAAAGATAATTAAGTAAATAAAAGTATATTTCTCCTAATATATTTGTCTTTAGATGGGATGGTCATACACTTCAATACACAAGTCATAAATGTAAGCTTCTTAGTTATTATCTGTTGGGATACATACTATTAACCATGCATTTAGATATAGTATTTTATTATAAAATAATTATTTATTTAATTGTAAGAAAGATTTAAATTTATCATATATTATTATCTGTTTACTAATAGAGTAGATGATTTAGTGTATAAAGTTTAGCTTATACACAGAAGGTTAAATCATCAGTCTTATAAGTTATAAAGATTATGTTCTCTAAGATAAAATTGGAAAATCCATCAGAATGATTATAGCACAAGGTTAAATATAATTTATCTTGATTATGGAAATGGCATAATTCTGACTTTTGTGCTACATTTTGTATGTATCAAACGGACCAAGTAGAATAAGTATTTTATACCAACTTAATAAAATAAAGTCTATAGTCCATTAAATATACTTAAAATCGTGATTTTGATATAATTATTATTAGTTGTACGCATTATTTATTATTTTAATTTATTAAAAAGTAAAATTCTTTTGTGGGTCAATTATTTATGCCGAATTAATTTAGAAAGTAATAGTTAGTTGATAGAATTCATGTCTCGATTTAGAGATTAATGATACACCTTTATAAAAATTAATAAGTTTTCACATGTAAATGCTGTAACCCTTAGGGGAATAATTTTAGCTACCCAATAATAGTAGTAGTAATAAATAAATAGATGTGAAGTCGCAGCTTAACTAATTAAAATTCTGCAATAAATAATATGTGCAGGCGTGCCCGTTGTTTGTTCAAGTAGTTAGGATCTTGGAAATTTTCAATGGGGTCGTTGAATGAGACGTTGGGATTTCTACATGCGTGCATGCCCATGCATGTAATTTTGCCTGCTTTTAAAACCCTAGATAAATAGTACAGTAGTATATAATTTTAGAGGTTCAAAGTTGAGATTAGATATTCACATGTGAGAGACACGTGGCAATTTTCTAACAAGTGAAACTTTCGAAACTATGGGATAACGCAAGTAACTTTGGATTTGGAAGCAATGGTGAAGAATGGTGTCAAGTGGATACCTTCTCCATGCTGGGATAAAGGCAAAATGAATATATATCTGTTTTTCTTCTACCTTTAATAAAAATATCATAGCTTTAACAAATATCAAGGCAGCTCTATCTAGCTGTAGTGGGGTTCCTCTAACCGTTGCTTTTAGTTTTATTTTTTTTAAAAATAAAATTTTCGTTCTCTAATTTTTCCACTATTGATCTTTAATTTTATCGTTTAACTTTGTCAATTGACGATAGATATTGTTGCGGCCCAACATTGTTGATGGCCTAAAGCCAAATTTTGATGAAAGACATTAATTTTTTTTTTTTTTATGAAATATATTTTCTTTATATTTTTATTTTAAGTCTGTTTTCCTAACTTCTTGAAATGTGAAGTAACTAGTACTTAATTTTATTAGGTCTTTTCAACTGATCATACCACTAATCCTTTTAGTCTCTACTAACACGTTAATCCTAGGTAAATTTTATCTATTTTAATTTAGAAATTTTTTCCGGCAGATATAACTGTTACTATAAGAATATTATTTATGAGTAATACATCATATACAGTCGAGATCGCATGCCTTCGATCTATATGCTCGAGAGGTTGTCCAAAGTCCGAGTTCAGGCAAGGTCGACTTCGAGCTCGAGGGACCAGAGTGCGATACATACCGAAGTCGAGTATGCTCGACCCCGGAATAATACCGTTATGGATTTATAACAGAATGGGCTGGATTCCTGCCATGTCCCCAAGATCACGGCGCAAATCCCGGAGTAGGAACTATTCTGTACTAGGCGGTTAGACAGTTGTACCAAGAATATTTCTTCCTGTAAATAGAAATATACCTTATTTAGGGTTCCCTATTATATAAAGGGGACCCCAATCATTGTAACATCATCTCATCATTAGCAAGAATATACTATATATCCTACTTTTCTCTCTTACTGTTCATTAGAATTGTCCTTTAGCCCTACTGCTCTTACTTTACTTTTCTTACTTAATTATTCTTATTGCTCTAAACCTACCTCGAGGTCATTAAGCTCGAGGTCACCGCTGCTGAGTAACTTTGGTTTGATTCACGTATTTCTTTCATTTCTATTTCATATCTCTTGATTATTAATTGGTATTGAATCTAATCACATATCTTTAAAATCACAAATCAAATTTAATTGTTACTCGAATTTTTGAGGTAAACATATCTGTATTTGAGAAAAAAATCAGGTCTTGTATTTCGATTGAGTATAATGTTTAGAGTAATGTCTTCTACTTGTAGTATTTTCTTTAACACTTTTAATAGGAATTTAAATTTAAACTATCAATATCAGAGTGACTATCACGATTTTATCGAGGTTGAGGCATTTTTTAGATTCTATCTTCTAGAGATCTCAAATTTTTTTCACAAAACAGAAAATCAAAAATATTTTCACACGTTTCGAATTATTCAAATCTTAATGGTTAACTTTAATAACAAATCAAAGTTTTTAAAAAAATTTATAAATTATACATTTTACTTTAAGCTATTCACTTTTTTTGTTTTTATTTTTATTTTTTACAACAGTACTAACTTATAAAATTATTACTAGTGAAAAATGAAGCCTCCAAAATTTTAGCGGCCTACAGCTAGGGGTGTACAAAGGAAACCGACAAACTGCACCAACCCGATAATCCGAGTCAAACCGAGAAAAAAAAACCGACTATGGTTTGGTTTCATTTGGTTTGGTGTTGGAAAAAAAAACCCGACCATAATTGGTTTGGTTTGGTTTTAACTAAAGAAAGTCAAACTGAAACCAAACCAACCCGACATTAAATATATAAAAAATTTAGATATATTTAATATATAAATATACTTATTGTGATGTAATTTATAAATATTTCTTAAAAAAATTCATAATTTTATCTTTTAAGGTATTATTTCAAGGTTGGACTTAGAACTTTTGAATGTTCCAATAAGTTTTATAGCCATTAATATTAGTAAATTAAATAATGCAAACAAAAGCCCAAACCAAAATTAAATCAATACTAATACTAACAAAAGACATTCAATTCAATACTACTAACGGGAATGTATTGAACATCTATTTTATGTTTGCAATAATTTAGATAAAAATGCATAACCTATTTTTATTTTTTCTTTAGCGTTTAGTCATGTAATTAATGCTCCCTTATTAGTCTACTTATTTTAGAATGACTTAGTACTTTTAGATTATGTTTATTTTTATTATGAATTTTTAATTAACAATATTTATATTACATAATTTTATTGTCTTTATTGTTGAATATTTTAGGATAATGCCATGACACATCTTATATTTTGTATTATTTTCTTAGAAAGTACTTTATATTGTTGTATCTTACTAGGATTAAAGAAATATTTTGAGCACAAGTTATATGTTTTGTTCCACGAAGATTTTACCCGAAAAAATCCCGAAAAAAACCGAGATTGAAAAACCCGAGTTTTATTGGTTTTGTTTGGTCTTTAGATTTAATAACCCGACACATTTGGTTTAGTTTGGTAATTGTAAAATCCGAACCAACCCGACCTGAGAGACTTGTTTAGGGGGAGAACTTTACGGGACAAGTGTTAGTGTGTTACTTGTGTTTACCTCTTCGTGAGGTTGTTCTCTCGATATTTTGTACTCTCTTTTATTATAATGGATTGCTCATCTCCGTTGTGGACGTAGGTCAGTTGACCGAACCACGTTAAATGTTTGTGTCTCTTTTGGTAGATTTTTCTTTTGTTGTGTGATTTATCGTCGTTCAACGTTTGCCTTGCTAGATTCCGCATGACACCTGATTTTTCGGTCCTAACAAGTGGTATCAGAGCGAGGTTCAAGAGAATTCATATTGGCAGGTTCAGTTCTAGCCGCAACCTATTTGACGATAATCAAGATTTTTGTTTGACAAATTTGATCGGAGTTCTACTCACGTCGAGACAAATTTTACGGTAGAGATTTGGAGATGCGACCTGTTGAAGATTACGTGAAGAAGATGGATCAAGTTTATTCTGTCAGAAAATTCAGGCCAAGGGGGAGAATTGTTAGTGTTGTCCTAATTTTCTTACCATATTTGGTTTTCCTATCTCTTGAAGGAAAATGACAATATAATTACCTTAATTGAGTTTTCCTTTTTGTAAAAGGAAATTATAAATCTCCAATATTTGGCTAGTCCTTTTTCTTGTAGGGAATGGTTTGGACTTCTATAAATTGAGGATCCTTCCTTCAAATTCACTAGCATCACAATGTAGCCATTAAGGGCCTGAGAGACTTGTTTAGGGGGAGAACTTTACGGGACAAGTGTTAGTGTATTACTTGTGTTTACCTCTTCGTGAGGTTGTTCTCTCGATATTTTGTACTCTCTTTTATTATAGTGGATTGCTCATCTCCGTTGTGGACGTAGGTCAGTTGACCGAACCACGTTAAATGTTTGTGTCTCTTTTGGTAGATTTCTCTTTTGTTGTGTGATTTATCGTCGTTCAACGTTTGCCTTGCTAGATTCCGCATGACACCTGATTTTTCGGTCCTAACATGTACACCCCTACTACAGCCATTGCTTTGGCTGCCTCACCCTTCAGCCGACATTGATTGCTTGGAAACAGATGTTCTTTGAAAATACCTTGCCATATAGAGAATATATACATTTTGATAGCACCAGAGTGCATAGAGTAGAAGAATTATTCACCTCTAATAACTCGAAATCGACTTCTTTTTATTCTTTTTTTTTCTATATATAT
>NW_017670732.1:132778-161351 GCF_001879085.1 Nicotiana attenuata | reverse complement strand
TATATATATATATATATATATATATATATATATATATATATATATATAAAAAAGAAGAAAAGACAAATAAAAAGAAGTGACAATTTACTTTTCGAGAAACTAAAATTTTGGTAGTAATGTTTCAAGTTTGAATTTATAGTGACTTTAAGTGCTGTCTGGAAGTATTTTCTGTCCTTCCTCATTGGTAACATATAAGGAAAAAAACAGCTTTTAATCTTTATGTAATTTTCTTGACCACAGTGACCTTGATCAAGGTTTGGCAATTTTTGTGTTAAAATTATTTACTTATTTACTTTAATCTAGTTTTCATTTTCTCAAATTCGTAGTTGTTCAATTAAATGTTCACATGCCAATTTAAACATGAGTCTGATAAAGCGAATAAACTCTTCTTTTTCATTTTTGATAAAAGCGAATAAGCTCTTATTGTGAAACATATTTTTCCAGAACCGTGTAATTACATAATTCATGAAAAGAATATGTTAACAAGAATCTCTATCTAATTCTGATTTTGCTTCCCCCTCTCAAATTAATGTCAAATATGGATTGCTAGTAATAGTTCTAACGACCTAAAATGCTCGTAGAACTTCTTACTTTAAGATAATCGAACACACTGTAACACAAATATATTTATTCTAAGCTAAGTTTTATGATAATTTCACGTGCCCTAATACAATAGAACTTAAAATAAAATAACACCCTCGTTTTTATTTTTCCTTTTTTTACTCTGTGTTGTAGTATTGAGTAAAGGACTTAAGGTTACTTAAAGCTGTAGACTCGATTAAATTTCAAGAAACCAACGAGGGTAGCATGCATATAAGTAATTGTAGAGTGAACTAATTAAGGTCCATAAAATGTTACGTACGTTTCGGCTTTGTCTCCCTGCTAGTAATGAATCATAATATTGTATAAGGCGTTAAAAGGAGGCAAATTAAACAGGGTGAAACAAGTAACTAAAAAGAGTATGAGTACAAACTAACATCAATCTCAAGTTAACCATCCAATATTATGGCAAATTACTTTCTACTCTACCATGTGCTGAACCTTCTTTTCTTAGAGTACATTTCAAGTGTATATCCACATGTCCTTTTGTTCATGCGGAACTTTGAAATAGACAATATCGTCTATAAGTTTCATTAAATTAAAATGAAATGTAAAATATTGTTTAAACTGTCTTGTAATGAGTTCATATTTCAATAGTTCTTTATAGTGATTGTCATCCAATTACTTCTTTCATACCCCGTTCGTCATCATTAATAATTCAAAAACGAAAAAAAGAAGAAGATAGATGTTAGCTAAATCAGCCCGCATATACTCCTAAAATAGTATGATATTGTTTGATTTAGGCCAAGTTTGCATGATTTTTTCAAAATGGCTTATACCATTAAAAGATTACTATATTTTGTATGTATACTTCCAATTATCTTCAGCTACCAATATGGGATTTTGTTCGTACATCCAATACTTTTTTTTGGAACTAAGTTCCACGTGCCCAATACCACAATTTCACGGGTATCCCCCTCAAACTAAGTTCCATGTGACCCATTACTACAACTCACAGGTCAATGTTCGAGATTCACTGTGTGCCATCCACATTGTTAGAGTATTATGGCAACCGAAGCCTGCAACTACCTTTTTCTTGTGTGTGCGCGTTCAAGCTCCTAAGAGTAAGGAAACCGAGCCTCACATCATCACTCTGCCATCGTCATACTCATTCCGCTGAACCTGGACTTTGATACCCATTGTTGGGCTAAATGAGCTCACAGATACTCTTAAAATAGTGCAATATTGTCTGGTTTGGGCCAAGCCCACATCATTTTTCCCCAAAAACTTTATATCGCTAAAAAATCTATGCACCTTATATATAAATTTCCAATCATTTTAACTATGAATATTGAATTTTATTCGCATACCAAACAATAAAATTGAGTGTTTCTTTTTTTGACTATTAATAAAAGCATACTTTTTGTTTCGAAGCTAATTCGTAACAATATTTGGGCGACTAGTGTGCTCATATTTGTTGATATGGTACTAAATATGGAGAATTTGTTAAAGAAGCGGGTCCCACTTTTTGTTGGAAGGTTTGAAGACAGGTAAAGTTTGTTCCCTCGGAATGGTGCACGGCTTTCCTTTTAGCAAGACACGTGGCAGGTCTTTATGCCCTCTCATCAAACATCTGTGTTCGCGTGGCATCTGCATGGCCCTGCCGCGTGAGACGTAAAGATTAGATGTGCTGATGAGGAAAGGTATAAAAAGGAGAAAATACGTAATACTCCTTTTATCAGTTCATATAATTTTATTTTAAATTTAAAAAGTATTTGGTTACTACTCACTGTGTTGTGACTTCCAATATAAATTTTTTAAGATTTATATAAATAATATTTATACATTTTAAAAGCTACATAATATGCATAACTAATAACATTTGAAAAGAGTTGAGAATATACTAGCAAATTCATATATTAGTCTTTAACTTTAGATGGTTTTGGAAGCTTCATGCTTTATGTAGTTACGTTCCTCCTATTTTTGTTGCTTAGGCTAATCTCTCTTGAAGTAGTTTTTATTTAAATATAATATATTCATCATTACAAACAAAAAGAAAAGTCTTTCTGCGTAAGCAATTTTGTCAATTAGAAAAAAAGAGGCCGTCAAGAAGTCGACCACATTGGCGCACTCGCTAGATTTAACAAAAGGTAAAGAAAAGACTGCAAGTGTAAATGTGATGCACTTCATTTTGACGAAAATGTTAAAACTTTGGATTAAGTGTTGATGAAGTAAATGCTGTAAAAACTACAAGGGGCTGGGGTTGATTGTTGTTGACGAATCTTCGGATGACTTGTTACGTTAGTATTCACTCTTTAAAGATTTTTTTGTACCTCTTTTTTTGGTTGGATCGGTTAACAACGAAACCGTTTCTTGTTAGCTACTGTTCAACAAAATTTTGGAATCTGTTATTAGCTAGCTTTGCGAGTCTTTACTCATTTTCCTTAATTCCCACTTCTTGTCATCCAGAAAGAGAGTAAAATCCAAGCAAATTTGCTCTTAAATCGAGGATTTGATGGCCTTACTCTTGCCCCTTCGGCCCTTCCATGTTTATGCATTGGATTGTTCAAATCTTAAGTCTTTTTTTGTTATTCCTTTACTTTGATTCTTCTTTTTATATGTATAATAAAAACATCATGAATGTACATATATATGTATTGAACCAAAAAAGAAACAAGCCGGGGAGAGATAAAACGAGTATTTTATACATAAAGCACACAAGTGGGATATCAAATTAGTTTAAGAGTGGCATAAGAAAACATGTTAAATTGAGTGAGATATTAACGTAAAAATTAAACAACGACTCATTCCTTAGACTGTCATGGAATTGTCGGGATGTGAGAAATCTTGGTATATAAGAGGATGTTGCTTGACGCATTTTCCATATGTTTAGAGCTACTTTGCCTCGTACTTCGAGTCGGATACGAGCACGCTTCTTCACACGTGATGGTGCACCGCTTGAGTGTGCTCCAAGCCTTTATCGCCTTAAATCCATTAACCCCTTTTTTAACCTTACTCTAGTTGTTTCGAGAGTTTATCGGAAACAATCTCTATACATTTATAAGGTAGTGGTTGATGTTTGATCAAAAAGTATTGAATTTTTTAGTTAAATCAATTAATGATAAAATAAAGGGTGAATCTTAGTTAAGAATAATAAAATCTAGACCAAATATTATGCTAAGCCGGTTAAGATAAACAATGTTAATCAATGTGTTTGTACTGATTAAATGCTCGTAAATGCTGTAAAAATTCAGATGTTCACCTCATTTTAGCTCAAGGTGAGCTGCAATGGAGGTGAGTGAGATGCAGAGCTCGCATGGAGAAGAGAGAGGGGAGAGAGAATAGAGAAGGATCTAGAATGGGCCAACCGACCTCTTCTTTCAACTGAATAACAGTATATACAAAAATATCCTAACTAAAAGGAATTAACAAAGTAGCCTATCTAATAACAAATTATCTAACTAGCCACTTTACAAGTATGTAGTCACATTTACATAATTAGCTATCTCAACACCCCCCCCCCCTCAAGTTGGTGGTGTAGCCAACACTGCCAGCTTGTACAAAGCTGCTGAATGTTTAACTCCTGTTAATGCTTTAGTTAAAACATCTGCAAGTTGTTCTGTAGTTCCCACATGTTGCATGAAATCAACCCTTCTTGCAGCTTGCTTCTAACGAAATGGCAATCCACCTCTATGTGTTTGGTTCTTTCATGGAACACTGGGTTTCTTGCTATATGCATAGCAGATTGGCTGTCACAGAATACTGTAATGGGCTTAGGAAAGGGAGCTGCAAGCTCTTCAAACAGCCTACTCAGCCATACCAATTCTCCTACTACCTTCCTTAGAGCTCTATACTCAGCTTCTGTAGAGGACAATGAAATAGTGTCCTGCTTCTTTGATTTCCAGCTGACAGGGTTGTTCCCTAAAAGCACAAGGTACCCATTCACAGACTTCCTGAAATCTGGGCATGCAGCCCAGTCAGAGTCACAATAGGCCTTAATAGTGTAATCTGCATCATTGGATAAAAAAATCCCCAGAGTTGGATCCCCTTTCAAGTATCTGAGAAGGTGAAAGGCTGCTTTCAGGTGAGGTTGTCTGGGGTCATCCATGAACTGGCTCAAATTCTGTACACTGTAAGCTATATCCAATCTAGTGTTTGTGAGGAAATTAAGTTTCCCCACCAATTTTCTGTAGTATGTAGGATCAGTCAGAACTTCTCCTTCTTTTGCTTTGAGTTTGATTGTTGGATCCAGTGGTGAGGCAAAACTGTTATAATCCATGCATTGATATTCTTTGAGTAGGTCAAGGGTGAACTTCCTCTGAGATATTATTACACCATCAGCTTTGTAAAGAACTTCTAGTCCCAGAAAGTAGTGTAACCTACCCAAATCCTTTATCTTGAAGCTATCATTCAGAAAGGTTTTCAATTCCTCAATTTCCATTGTGTCATTCCTAGTCACCACAATGTCATCTACATACACTGCTATGTATACAGTTGAGTTTTCAGTTTTCTTATAAAATAGAGAATAGTCATACATAGAGTGTGCATAACCCCTTGAACATAGGGCTTCAGTAAGTTTTGCATACCATTGCCTACTGGCCTGTTTCAGCCCATAAAGTGACTTGTTGAGTTTGCAAACTAACTCTAAATTATTTACTGCCAAGCCCTGAGGAATCTCCATGTAGACCTCTTCATTTAACTCACCATGTAGGAAGGCATTATTCACATCCAATTGGGACATGTGCCACCCTTTTTTCACAGCAACAACTATCAGAGACCTCACAGTGGTCATCTTGACTACAGGGGAGAATGTCTCTGTATAGTCAATGCCTGCTTGCTGAGTGTACCCTTTCACAACTAACCTAGCTATGAGTCTTTCCACACTCTCATCTGCTTTGTGTTTTATCTTATATACCCACTTACACCCTATATTATTCTTCCCAGCAGGTAGAGGGACTAGATCCCAAGTGTGATTAGCATGTAGTGCTTCAAACTCTTGGTTTATAGCTGATTGCGAGGCAGGATTCATGGCTGCCTCCTCATATGATAAAGGCTCACTATCACTGCAAATGTCCCTTACAAGACTCTGACTTTCAGGAATCAGACTATCAGGAGACACATGATGACTCTTGGAAAATGCAACATTGAGAGAGAATGGTATGGTTGGATTACAGTGATTGGCAGGGGATGGTGACTTCAATTTTGGATGTGAGTGAAGGTAATCTTGTAGATATAGAGGTGTTTTGAGAGGTCTTTGTGATTTCCTTATGGTAATGAAGGTCTGGTCTGGGTGATTTCCAACAGGTGATGTGTTGTGGTTTGAAGATTGTGATGTGTCAATTGGTGATAAGGTAGGAGAATGTTCTGAAGACATGGAGGGTCTGGTAGGTGTTGGAGGAATAACATGTTCTAAAGGTTGGCTTTGTGCCATTATCACTAACATAGAGATGTCTATTATTTTGAGAAGAGCAATCAGTGAATGGAATGGGATTATTGAAGACAGAAGGCAAAGATGCATTTTCAGATGGTAAAGCAAATGGAAATACACTTTCAATGAAGACAACATCCTTGGAAACTTGTATCCTTTTAGTGGCAAGATTTAGGACCTTGTACCCTTTGACTCCATAAGGGTAACCAATGAATACATGTGGTGAAGTTCTGGGTTCAAATTTGTCCCTATGTACCTTAGGTATGGAAGGATAGCACAGGCACCCAAAACTTTTCATATGAGAGTATGTTGGTTTTCTTTTGTAAAGTAGTTAAAATGGAGATTTAGGGTGACTGTGATAGGAGGGTAGTCTATTTATGATATAGGTTGCACACAAAACACATTCACCCCAATATTTCACAGGTAATTTTGGTTGGAATAGGAGGGCCCTAGCAGTTTCCAAAAGGTATTTGTGTTTTCTTTCCACTACACCATTCTGTTGTAGTGTGTAGGGGCAACTTCTTTGATGGATGATGCCTTTGGATTAAAAAAATAGGTTTGCTTCAGTACTAGTGAATTCTGAACCATTGTCAGATCTGATAGTTTTAATTTTAGTGTTGAATTGAGTTTCAACCATGGAGACAAAGGTCTTTATAACCTGAAGGGTATTACTTTTGCAAGTTAGAAGATTGGTCCAGGTGAACCTACTATAATCATCTACCATTGTGAGAAAATACTTGTAATTGTCATGTGTAGTTACATGATAGGGTCCCCATATGTCTATGTGGAGTAATTGGAAAATTTCAGTTGTGAAGTTCCTCCTTTGAGGGAATGGCAGTCTCCTTTGTCTGGCCATTGGGCAAATGAAGCATAAGAAGGGTTGTTTGGATGAGAAGGAAACTGGGATAGAGGAAATTCCCCTCATTTTGACAAAGGGTACATACCCTAGTCTATTATGCCACAGAATGTTTACATCATAACCAGGAGATGTACAAGAATTCAAAATAGAAACAAAACTCTGATTTTTATTACTTGAACTTGGACTGTTTACAATAGGAGGAGATACACACTTATTTGTGAGAACTGGGCTATGTACAGATGAATGATTATGATAGTGTGAATTGTGTGTGCAGTGAATCCTATCAATAGGGTAAGAAGCTGAACAATTGACTACAGAATTGTTATACCTGTTCCTCAGACACTTTGGACAGAGAAAATACAGACCATCATAGACCTTACCAATCTCCAGAGGCCTCTTCATTGAAGGGGCCTGCAGAATGCAAAGATGATCAGTGAAAGCCACTATACTTTTGGGATTAGAACTGGCTAGACAGTGAATGGAAATCAGATTATATTTAAAAGCGGGTATATACATTACTCTATGCAAGATGATGTTAGGCACAAGTGTTGCACTGCCAATTTCTGTTACTTTTACTTTATAGCCATTTGGGAGGACAACTAGAAGGGGGTAAGGCAATGTCACAATGTTGGTAAGGAGGGACTTGTTAAAGGTCATATGATTTGAGGCTCCTAAGTCTAATATCCAAGAATTAGCCTTGTTTTTGAAATACTCACAGGACAATCTACCAAAATCAATAGAGGAAGTGCAGACCACTATACCTGCAAAGTTCACAACAGCATTAGTGGAATTCCCAGCATTCATATGTTATGCTCCATTCCCAGCATGGAAGTGTTGCAACAGGTTCATGATCTGTCCATATTGTTCCTTTGATAAGCTGACATTTTGATCTTCAACCAAATCAGTGGTTTCCTCTACCTTATTGCAAGATGTGTCATTGTGGACATTTGCCACTACCCTTTTTCCTCTGTTAAAGTTCTGACCTTGATTGAAACCTTGACCTTGATTGAAGCTTTGGTTAGGGTTGTGATTCTGATTTCGTGGGTAACCAAAGTTATCAGGATAGCCATGCAATTTATAACACTTATCTTTGGTGTGACCAGGCCTTTTGCAGTAGTCACACATAGATCTTCCCCTACCATAGCCATTGTAATTAGTGTTGTTGGGTGAGTAATTGGTCTTATAAGCATTTGATTTAGTTTCAATGATGTGGACTCGATGAATAGTTGAGTGCTTGGCTTGATTTCTCTCTGTTTCTCATCTTGTATCAGCAAAGAGAAGGCTTGAGCCAAATTAGGCAATGGATTCATCATCAGGATGCTTCCTCGAATCACAGTGTATGTCTCATTCAAGCCCACGAGGAACTGAATGAGTGGCCTATCCTGTTCGGCTTTGTAAAGGCTTTCCTTGGCACCACAAGTGCAATTGCAGCTGCACTGAGATCTCTTGCTCAAAGTACTCAATTCCTCCCAAAGTTTCTTCAGTTTAGTGTAGTAGTTAGTGATGTCAAGGGTTCCCTGGGACATATCATTGATTTCCTTATGAATTTGATACAATCTAGCTCCATTCATTTGTTCGTATCGATCCTCTAATTCAATCCATAGCTCCACAGCATCATTCGCGTATTCAACACTGTCCGCAATTTCTTTCGAGAGAGAATTGAGAATCCAGGAGGTTACCATATCATCACATCGCTCCCACTGACGGAATTTGGGCGGGTGATGATCTGGGCGCTTACATTCAACATTTATGAACCCTAACTTGTTTTTGACTGAGAGTGCTCGCAATACACTACGTCTCCATGATCGATATCCAACTCCGCTGAAAGGAGTTGATACGAGCATCGCACCAGGGTTGTCCGACGGGTGTAGATACAAAGGATCACTAGTATCGATTCCAGAATTTCCTTGAGTTCAGAACTTCCTTGAACCCCTACATTTACTGCTGTGGTATTAATCTCATTCAAATCGTCCACAGCCATGAGAAATTGAAGCTAAAGATGATAGTATTTCACTGTTGGAAGAATTGGCCCTTTGATTAGGCACTCAAACTAGGAAAGTCGAACAGATTTCAAAGGTCGAGCAAAAATTAGGGCAAAGTGAAGTAACGATGAATTGAGGGGAGTAATCGAATGAGATAAAGGATCGTAGTGGGATGGCCTTGCTCTAATATCATGTAAAAATTCAGATGTTCACCTCATTTGAGCTCAAGGTGAGCTACAATGGAGGTGAGTGAGATGCAGAGCTCGCAAGGAGAAGAGAGAGGGGAGAAAGAATAGAGAAGGATCTAGAATGGGCCAACCGACCTCTTCTTTCAACTGAATAACAGTATATACAAAAGTATCCTAACTAAAAGGAATTAACAAAGTAGCCTATCTAATAACAAATTATCTAACTAGCCACTTTACAAGTATATAGTCACATTTACATAATTAGCTATCTCAACAAATGCAATAACGTAAATGTGCAATAAATGTGGATGATAACAATGAATATAACAAGAAGGAATCTACCACCAATTATTGTAAGACTTGAATGATTCTTTTCTTTGATAGCAACATGGAGAAAAGAGAAATAAAGAGGGTGGAAGGATCTTTGGATCTTGTGAATAAAGAAGTAAAATCGTATGCTTGAATAGGATAATCAATGAACAAGACAACTGTTGTATATTCTCTCAGGTCAACCTTTTACAATGTATTTTTCTCATAAAGTGAAGATCCTTTTTTTTGTTCTCTATCTCCTCCTATTTATAGGGGATATTCCCAAAAACCCTAAAAAGTACAAATTAAGGAATATCCAAAGGAATATTCCTTGTATTCGTATCTGAACCTATGCTACTGTTATTTCTTCATCTCATCTGCCAATCTTTCTCATCTGCCTTCTCGAGAGCAGCCTTTAGTTATTACACCGCAGTCGATCCCGTCCTTGATCTCACTTATCTCTTACTGCCTAGTCGCCAAATTTAGACCAATACAGTAAGGTCTGCGTATATATTATCCTCCACAGACCCCATTTATGGGATTCCACTGAATTTATTGTTGTTGTTGTTGTTGTTGTTGTTGTTGTTGATGTTGTATTAGATAATCAAAATTCATCTAGTAATTATGTTCGGCCAAAAATAAGCCTACCGACGAAATTTCGAACCTGAAATTTCTGATTAAACAAGGAAATCTCTTCAAAACATGTTGATAAAAATACAATTATAGTTGAAAAATAAAATGAAGAAAATAAAATATCTTAAGGCTGAGGCGCGGATATCTCGCTCTCTTTAAGGAGATTCAAGCCCACTGTAGCAAGGTCTTCACTGGTCTAGCAGTAATCTTCTTGACTTGTCTCCCCCAGGATACAACAGCCCGATCACGTCGTATGACTCGAACAAACTCTGGACAAGTTGTTGAGTCCAAACCACCAAGATGAACACCTTCCTTCAACAAAAGTAAAAACTCTCTTCTTCTTTTTTTTTCCACAACTTTAACCTCACTTTACTGAAACACTCTCAATTATTTTTCACATGCCACATTATGGAAGAACGACTCCTATTTATAGATGTAGAAATTCTTCCTTGAATTAAATTGGAAGAAAGTGGAGCAGTAAGCTATGAAATTATGGAGACATGGGAGAAGAGTAACAAAAGAATTATGTCCATTTTCTACATCATGGAGTAGTGGGAGTTATGACCATTTTCTACATTATGGAATAGTGAAAGTTATAACATATTTTATTTTAGTATTAAAATGCTAAAATACTAACAAAGCACCACACACCTTAGTGTAATAATGTCAATAGCTTTTACAGTGTCAATGTAATCTCACTATTTTAAGGGAAAAAACTTACCCCCGGTGTATACACCAAGCCAATAATTAAATAATATTTGTCATCTTATTTAATTATAAATTAGTAGTATGTAACCATAGTTAACTTCATCTACTTTTTGTAATCTTAAATAATATAAATATAATAATAATCTTATTAGAATTCTAGCTATTCTGTTGTTCCACGATAAATACCGTAGGAGCAAATCAAGGCTAACAAATTTCTCATTAATCACCCAAATTCTCATTCTTTCTTCTTAAATAATTTTTTTGCTACAAATACACCCTCATTAATTTTTCTACGATCTTATAAAACCAAAAATATACTAGCTTCCACCTTTCTACACTAACTTATAGTAGATCATTCAATTCTTTTCTAACATAAAAATTAGCTATAACATCACAAAAATAATCATTGTTAAACGCATTCAACAAGGCAGCTTACAAGATAATTGTTCTACTAAACTCTAACACGTAGATATTAAGTTAACTACAAGAAAATTTATCTTTCGGAGGAAGCATCCTATAATATTATTCAAGATGTCTAAGAGCTCCTTTATAAATACCATCATATTATATCTCTAACAGAATTATGTTTTTCAATCTTCAATGGAGAAATAAAAGAACAAGAAACTCACTTGATGTAGCAAGAAACTTAGGCGGGAAATAAAATAAAAACGGCTAACCTAAAAGTTTTTTAGTAAATATTGTAGTAAAAGAACTCTTGTAGACGGCTAACTCTAGCAGAGTTTATTACCTTTAACAGACTGTTTATTACCTTTCTTAAAAAAAAAAAAAAAAAAAAAAAGAATTAAAAAACAACTCTAGTAGAATATTTTATTTTTTATGGTTAACTTAACTAGAATTGATGTATATACCGGGTGTGGGTAAATTTTTTCCCTATTCTTAAAGTATTGTTTTTACAATATTTTTTAGAAATAAAGTCTGTACTTCATATGTCGCAATTTGTACTATTTCGAGAGTGAAATAATTTTTTCGTATAAACTTCAAATATTACTCTCAGATATTAGTATTTTGGAAAACTAAGGACTAATTTGTTTGTACTTAATGGAGGTTTGAATATTAATCATTCAGATCTCAGACATTAAATGCGTTTGTTTTTAAAGTCTGAATCTTAATTATTCAGATCTTAATCATTAAGTGTGTTTGTTTGTTTTACTTCACAACCACTTAATGGGTCTGAATAGGTCTGTATGATTAAGATCTATAACAGAGACTTAATTTCATTAAGATTCTATCACATATTCATTATTAATTGTCGCCACTGCCTACCATTATCAACTACCGCCATGCCACCACCACCAGCATACTCAACCACCCCCACCACCACCAACACCTCCACCACCACCACGCCACCATCATCCTCAATCATAGCCGCTACAATTGTCGACCATCATCACGCATTATCCCCACCACTCTGACCACCATCATTCTCCCCCACAATCAACACTTATCCACCTCAACTACCACAACTGACCACCCCATCACCATCAACAACCACAACCTTCCTTAGTCATAACTACTACCACCACCCGCCATTATTAACTATCACCACCCACCACCACCATCCTCAATCATAATCGCCACCACAACCAATCACTACTAGCTACTAGCCTGAACCACCACCATCAACCAAAACTACCACCAACCACCGCCTCTAGTCGGCATTCACCCGTTAGCCATCACCACCAAAAACTATCATATTTTAAAAAAATTATATATTTTATTGATAGAATACTAGATTAGATAGTATTTCATTTGAATTTTATGTTTATTAATTTTCAAATAAAGATAAATTTTATACATTCAGATGTTAAAAATCAAACAGTCTTAATTATTTAATATTTAGATCTTAATACCACATCTTAATATATTCAGATGTGTATTCAGATTCAGATGTCTTAATCTTAATATAAATCTTGATATTCAGATGTGTATTCAAATTCAGACATCTTAATTTTAAAAAAAACAAATAAGGACTAAGTTTGTTCTTAACTGCTTGATATTTTATAAAAATAAGAAATAAGATTCCTTGTTTTTAGATGTATCCTTGGCATTTTAAATAGTTTATTGTTAATTTAGACGACACCAATAGTTAGACAATTATTATGGTTAAGGATCTCAAATATTTTTCTTAAGGGGTATAAGAAAATCTTAATAGACTGACGATATGAGCCTTATGGAATATTAATTATAATAAGGTAGTAATTAGATACTTTTGTCTAGTTTCTAATTAAATAAATTTTGATTTAAATGGCTAAGAAATTGATTTTAGAATTGAGACCTAAATATGACATTTTAACTTTATTTCTAATTTCTTCATTATATTTTAAATGGAGTAAGTAATTAATATGTGCAGTTACCTTATTGTTGCTGTTAAACAATCTGTTAAACCTATATATTTCGGTTTTATTCAATCTCCCAGTAAGAGATGGGCAGAATGTGGTCAAACAAAGTTAGTGGACCCGGTTCAATCATCAGTAAACCTTTTCCATACCCAAAAAGGGAAAAATTATACGAATATGACCCGCGTATGATACACCGTACCGTATTATACAAAATCATCAGAAAGCATTTCATAGGATAAGGATTTGCTTCTTTAAGTTGAAAGAGTTTTACAGGTGTTTATCATTATAGTTTACAAAATGTTGCTTAACTTCTTTTTTTTATTTTTTTTATTTTTTATTTTTTAATTTGAGTTCTTAGTGTTGAAAAATGTGAACTTTTCGAGTTTCATGTTCCTCTACGAGTTTACTTCGTCCTTTGCAATGTCGTTGAAGCAGTGGCGGATGTAACATGTCATGGATTTAGTAGAACTCAATGTTACTGTTTTACAGATAAAAAGAGTTAATTAAAGTACAATGTAATCACTGTTTGGCTCAAAAATTAACGATATACTTTGTAAGCGATAAAACAATCAAAAAATAGAGAAGGGGTAAATCGTAATCAAATATAATAAACCTAGAGATGCAAAGATGATAATATTGTTGTAGATCTAGTGTTGCAAAGATGATAATGTATCTTCATAAGATATTTTCGTCAGAAGTAGAGATATAGAGAGAGAAAGACAGAAAAGGAGAGAGTTGTATTAGATCAGCTGCCTGCCTTTACAATGTGGAGGCCCCCTTTATATAATAGGAGACCTTCCTCGAACGAATCAAAAAGTTATAGAGATAGGTAACGTCTCCCTAGTGTAGACGCTGAGTTCTAAACGACGTCGCTTTGGTCCTCACGGCCGAGTCGTACCCGCTACGTTTAGTCGGCGTACACTCATTGGGCGTACCTACTGGCGTAGAGATACTGAGGGTCAAATTTGACCCTATACAGTTAGTCCCTCCGCTCGTTGGAGACGCGTTTGGTGGGCGTCTTCGGCGAGCGGAAATGCGAACCTCGTCTTGGGAGAATTTGACCTCGACCGGGGGCGGCAATATGAATGAAGTGAAACATTTGACACTGTCGAGCCGCTGACGCGTGGCTTCCTTTTTGGAATGATGTCATCGCCTGTATGCATCATCATTATGTTTGCCCCCGAAGCGGTTCAGAGGATGAAGTGACGTTTTGGTTTCCGGCGCACGTTTTGAATCATGACTCTTCGATTTCTGTGCAATTTATCCTTATAAGTATGAGAAGGGTTTGATCTGATCCCACTTTCAAGCCTCTGAAAAGTGTTTTCTGATACATCCCTTTGCCTTTCTTTCCTGTAACTATTATTTCGTGAAGGACTTTCCCACATCTGTTGAAATCACACTTCCTTTTGTCAGTGCTTCGTTTCTCAAGTAGTATTATCATGGCAAAATGCGGAAAAAATAATAAAAAGGCCAAGGATAATGTCCCGTCTAGGGTTCCGCCATCTTCTGGTGGTGAAGGGGAAAAGGCGGAGAAGGCCCTTGTTCCTCTCAGCGTAGACAACGTCCTTCCGAAGGAGATGCACGTTCGCAGGGATTTTCCGACTAAAAGCCCTAATCTTCCCTGGGAGCACAGCGTTTTGCTTCAATCCCATTTAGACGAGTTGCGAGAGACGCACCGTATTCCGGACCATGTGGACATGGTTCCGGTCGGAACGGATTATGCTAATGTGCACCGGCCTGGATATTGTGCCTTCTACGAGTACCCGTTCTTGATCGGTTACGACCTTCCAGTCTATACTCTGGTGGAGGAGCTTTGCCGTTTTTATAATGTGTGCCTGGCCCAGCTCACTCCTTATACTTCGAAGGTGTGCCGTATCATGACCACCTATGCTGCCAGGGCTGGGTGCAGCGTCTCAGTCCATCACCTCTTGCAGTTGTTCAGTGCTGGCTACCTGAGGGGTACCATGCTGCAGTTGAAAGGTCGTGGCGCAAAGGGCTTGGTTGTTCAAGACGATGACAAGCCCAACCGCCGTTTTTGGCGTAAATATTTCTACATCAGGACGGAGCACCTGGTTTCGAATCCCGAGGGTTTCCCGGAAAAATGGAATCCTGAACGTGAGTGTTTCTATTTGTAAATTTTAGTGTCGCTTGCGCTTTTGACTATACGGCCATTGTGACCTTTGTTTTTCTTTCTTCTCTTTTTTATTCGCAGCGAGGGCCTCTCCACCCCAGCTCGTTGATGACATTAAACCGTGGGTGGGAAGAATAATACCCTATGCGGAGGAGTGCCGCACCTGGGCTGCCTTTCTCTGACAGTACGGCCCGTCAGGTAAAAAAAAATTTTTTTGGCTACTGTTTGGGGATTCCTTACGTATTCGTTACCTGACCTGTTCATTTTTGGCAGGTCGGAGCGCCTCTAAGAAGAAGAAAAAGAGAGTCGTCACCTTACCTGGGGCGGGGGCCGATTCTGAAGGTGGGTTCATACCCTGCGATTCGCCCAGTGATGACGCCACGGAGGTTCCTCAACCGCTGCCTGTGGCGACGTCCGCGAGGGGAACAACTCCTTCGATGCCGTCCCCTCGGGCTGTGGAGGGGTCCTCCAACAGTGGGGAGACGCCGGAAAGAAAGAGACGTCGGTTGATAACCGGCAAGGGGGTAGCCACGGTAGATGAGGGGGCGAGTGAGGCTCATCGGGAGTCACGGCCTGTTCTTATGGCGGATGCCATCCGTTCTGGGAGGTTGGCTCTCCAAAGGGGGGCTGTTCCTGACGCCAGGCCAACACGCATTCCGGAAGTCGGCTCGTCGGCTGCCGTCGGAGAGGCGGATGGTGGTGCCGAGAGGATGGGCCCTGAGGTCGCCCAGGCAGATGCAGAAGCGTCAACGCGGGGTCCGGCCCGTGTTGGGATGACGGTAGGTAGATCCAACCGTCGAATTCTGATCCCGGGGGGTATAACCTGTTGCAACACAGCAAGCAGGCCGCAGCGAATATGACCCTACTTTGTGCGGCCGCTGAGCGTGAAACGTTAGAAGGGGTTAGCGACGGGGAACTATCCCAGAGGGTTGCCGGTGCGGCCTTACAGGTACTTTTCGATTCTCTTCATGTATCGTAAAATAAATTTTGATACATGCTGACTTGCTCTTCCATTTTTCTCTTTTTTTAGACTCTCATTCTGGAGATAGAGAGGGGGCGGCGAGCGCAAAGGAAGGCGGCCACCTTCAACAAGGTGGTAAAGAAGTATCGGCGGTGCCGAGTCAAGCATCAAGCGCTGGCGGACCTACTCAAGCAAGACCCAGAATTTCAGGTTTTTTGCGAGGGTTTGGAGGAGTCGGAGGCCCAGCTGAGAAGGAGGGTGGTCGAGTTAGAGCAGATTGATGAGCAGCTGATGGCCACCCTGGCCCGGAATATTGAGCTGGAGACTCTTCTCCAGTCTAAAGAAGAAGAGTTGGAGGTGGGCCGGGGGGTAGCGGCGGAAGCTGCTGATTTGCGGGTTAAGGTTGCCGCTCTGACCTCCGAACTTGGTGCCAAGGCGGCTGAGATTGAAGTCCTCAAGCGGACTGCTGCGTCAAGGCCCGATGAGGATGCGCATCGTGAGGCGCATGATATGTGGGTATGCGCCGAGGCCAGATTGGTCGTCTTCGAGGAGTTCTTAGCTGCGGGTTGAGCTACCGAGGCAGAGGTTCAAGAGCAACGGCGCATAGTCCGTGTTGCTCGTAAAGCTTGTGGGTATAGTTCCGATTCCCCAGACCGGGCGGGCTACAACTCCGAAGATGTCAACCGACTAGAATCGGGCTCTTAGATCTTCGCGGCCTATCAGGCAGAGGACGGCGGCGGACGAGATGGCGATCCGTCGGAAGGCGTTGATCGGGATGGCGAGGCCCCTTAGGGCTTGTATTTATATTGTTTTGCTATACTTGGAAATGTAAATGGGTCCTTTTTTGTACATGCATTTTTGGATGATAATGGAAGTTATACTTTTGCTGTTTTTTTTCTCTCTGTATCTTTTATTTTCGGCCTTAGCTTTGTTGATGGTTTTAGCCATGTGCGTAACTTCGTCTATCGTCGAGTCGTTTACTCACCTTAGTTGGATCTAGGTCGACTGTTGGCGGCGATGGCCTTAGCCATAACATAATTGATGGCCTTAGCCATGCGGGCGACTTCGACTGTCGTCGGGTCGTTTACTCACCTTAGTCGAATTTACGTCGACTGTTGGCGGCGATGGCCTTAGCCATAATATAATTGATGGCCTTAGCCATGTGGGCGACTTCGACTGTCGTCGAGTCGTTTACTCACCTTAGTCGAATCTACGTCGACTGTTGGCGACGATGACCTTAGCCATAATATAATTGATGGCCTTAGCCATGTGGGCGACTTCGACTGTCGTCGAGTCGTTTACTCACCTTAGTCGAATCTACGTCGACTGTTGGCGGCGATGGCCTTAGCCAAATTATAATTGATGGCCTTAGCCATGTGGGCGACTTCGACTGTCGTCGAGTCGTTTACTCACCTTAGTCGAATCTACGTCGACTGTTGGCGGCGATGACCTTAGCTTTTCATACATTGGAGACGTAAATGGCTGTAGCCTTTCATTGGAGACGTAAATGGCCGTAGCCTTTCATACATTGGAGATGTAAATGGCCGTAGCCTTTCATACATTGGAGATGTAAATGGCCGTAGCCTTTCAGATATTGGAGATGTAAATGGCCGTAGCCTTTCATACATTGGAGATGGCCGTAGCCTTTCATACATTGGAGATCAAGCTAGTCCAGTCCCTTTATCATGTCGGCCTGGAGGTCGTAGGGAGAGGTTGATGTGATAAACTTGTTTCTCAAATATCTCCAGGTGTCCCCTCTGTCGCCTCGTTAAAAACCTCCCCGAGAAAACCCAATTGGGACAAAACAAGGGTAAGGGAAAAAGAGTACGACTCGGGAGACGCCTTTCAGAAGTGGAAATACTTGAGGTGAGTAACGTTCCAGTTGTTTTGGAGCGTTTTCCCTTCCATTGTTTCCAACTGGAATGCGCCTTTGCTGGCTGCTGCTGTGATTTTGTATGGTCGTTCCCAATTGGTGCCCAGCTTCCCTTCACTCGGGTCTTTGGATGCCAATGTCTTGGCTTTAAGGACATAGTCTCCCACTTTGAGTGGTCTTATTTTGGCCCTCTTGTTATAGTATCTTTCGACTTGTTGCTTTTGGGCTACCATTCTGATATGGGCCATTTCTCTTCTTTCCTCAGCCTCGTCGAGGTCTTGGAGCCTGTTTGTGTCGTTTTCTGTTCCACTAGTGTGCGAATATCTTAGGCTTGGTTCGCCGACTTCGACGGGTATGACCGCATCGGTTCCGTAGACTAGCGAGTACGGTGTTTCCCCCGTGCTGGATTTGGGTGTGGTCCTATGTGCCCATAACACTTCGGGTAGCAGCTCGGGCCATAGCCCTTTAGCGTCCTCGAGTTTCTTCTTTAGTATGTTTAATATTGTTTTGTTGGAGGATTCCGTTTGGCCATTGGCGGCAGGGTGATATGGCGTGGAAAGTATCCTCTTGATGCGCTATTTCTCGAGGAATTCGGTCATTTTTTGGCCGATGAACTGTCGTCCGTTGTCACAACTTATTTCTTTGGGGATGCCGAAGCGGCATATAATATTTTTCCAAATGAAGGCGATCACTTCCTGTTCGCGTATTTGGGCGTACGCTCCTGCTTCCACCCACTTAGAAAAATAGTCAGTTAAAACTAATAGAAATCGTACCTTCCCTCGCCCTGCTGGTAGGGGACCGACTATGTCCATTCCCCATTTGATGAAGGGCCATGGGGAAGTGACAGAGTGGAGTGGTTCTCCTGGTTGGTGTATCATGGGGGCATACTTTTGGCATTGTTCGCATCGGCGGACATATTCCGCTGCGTCTTTCTTCATGGTGGGCCAATAATAGCCGGCCCGTATCAGGCAGCGCACGAGGGCGCGGTTGCCTGTATGGGCACCGCAATGTCCTTCATGTACCTCTTCGAGCACTGGTCGCGTCTGTTGCGGCCCTAGACACTTGGCTAGGGGTCCGCCAAACGTCCTTTTATAGAGCTCGCGGTTTATTAGGCAATAACGGGCGGCCTGTACGCGGAGCTTCTTGGCTTCTTTTTTGTCGAGTGGGAGTGTTCCATCCTGCAGGTAGGATACAAATTGGTTGCGCCAGTCCCAAGTCAAATTTAAAGAGAGTACCTCAGTGTGATCTATGGCTGAATGGAGGAGGGTGACCACGCTTTCTTTGTTGAAGTTTTTAGTGGCTGCGGCTAATTTTGCTAAGCCGTCTGCCTCTACGTTCTGTGCTCTCGGAACTTGTTCGAAGCGGCACTCGTCGAACTTGGTCATTAGCTTGTGGACTTCTGACTGGTATTTTTGCAACCTCTGCTCCTTGATTTGGTAAGTCCCAGTGACCTGGTTCACCACGAGCTGAGAGTCGCAATATAGAACGAGTCGTCGAGCTCCATACTTGATGGCTAGTTTCAAACCTGCAATAACAGCCTCGTACTCGGCTTCGTTGTTAATCATCTCGGGGCATCGTATGGACTGGCGAATTGTTTCGCCCGTGGGGACCTCGAGAACGAGTTCCAGTCCCTATCCCGAGGCGTTAGCGGCACCATCAGTGTAAAGAGTCCATAGGTCGGCATCGGAGGGGGCAGGGCGTGCCTCCAATTCCGCTTCTGGTAAGATCTCTGCGCTGAAGTCAGCCACGAAGTCGGCAAGTACTTGCGACTTGATGGCCCTCCTTGGGTGATATGAGATATCGTGCTCACTGAGCTCTATGGTCTATCGAGCGAGTCTGCCTGATAACTTAGGTTTGTGTAGGATACTTCTCAAGGGGAAGGTCGTCACTACCTTTATGGGGTGGCATTGGAAATAGGGTCGGAGCTTCCGTGAAGCTACGACCAATGCCAAAGCTAATTTTTCAAGATGTGGATACCGTGTTTCGGCGTCCACTAATGTTTTGCTAATATAGTAAATAGGAGATTGTGTACCTTCACTTTCGCGGACTAGGACTGCGCTGACGGCAACCTCGGACACGGCCAAATACACCAGCAGTGGTTCACCTGGGTCTGCTTTGGCTAGCAGTGGCGGTGAAGACAGGTACGCCTTTAATTTCTTTAGGGCCTCGATGCATTCCTCGTTCCATTGTAACCCATTGTCCTTTCGTAGCACACTGAAAAACTTGTGGCATCTGTCGGAGGACCGTGAGATGAACCTAGACAAGGCGGCTATTCGCCCGGTCAGTTTTTGCACCTGCTTTTTGCTGTTCAGTATCTTTGGTATTGCGTCTATCGCCTTGATTTGATCTGGATTGACTTCGATACCTCGTTGTGATACGAGAAACCCTAAGAATTTTCCTGATGCCACGCCGAAGGCGCATTTCTCGGGGTTCAGTTTCATCCCGTATTTTCTCAATATTTCGAAGGCTTCTTTCAGATGGTCGAGGTGGTCCTCTTTTCTTGTCGACTTTACCAGCATGTCGTCGATATAGACTTCCATAGTCTTACCGAGCTGCTCTTTGAACATTTTGGTTACTAGTCTCTGGTATGTAGCCCCCGCATTTTTGAGCCCGAAGGGCATTACTTTGTAGCAGTAAGTCCCTTGGTGGGTGATGAAAGTTGTCTTCTCTTGGTCCTCCTCGGCCATCATAATTTGATTGTAGCCGGAGTAGGCGTCTAGGAAGCTCAGTAGTTCATGTCCTGCAGTGGCGTCGATCAGTTGGTCGATGTGGGGTAGTGGGAATGAATCTTTTGGGCATGCCTTGTTCAGATCGGTGAAATCTACGCACATTCTCCACTTCCCGTTCTTCTTTTTTACCATGACAACGTTGGCGACCCACTCGGGGTACTTTGATTCCCTGATGGAGCCGTTGGCCAGTAGCTCGTCTACTTCTTTACCGACCGCTTCATTGATAGCAGCGTTGAATTTTCTCCTCATCTGTCGCACGGGCGGATGTAATGGATCGACATTCAGCTTGTGGGTGGCGATGTCTCGCGGGATTCCCGGCATATCTGAATGGGAAAAGGCGAACAAATCTACATGGTTAGTTAAGAATTCACAATACTTACTTGGGTTGGCGAGACTTTGCCCGATATAGGCATTCTTCGTAGGATCGATTTTGTCCAATTGGACTGGGTCGAGGTCTTCGACCGTTGCTTTACAGGCTTTCACGATGTCGAGGTCTTTGATCACGTTCGTTATCGGGTTGACCTTAGTTCCCGACACGGCTAATTGCTATGCCTCCGCGCTCGCATTGGGCTATTTTGTTGCATTCTTGTGCGGTGCGTGGCTCGCCTCGAATGCTGAATACTCCCCATGGGGTAGGAAATTTGATCACTTGGTAGTGGCTTGAAGGAACCGCTCGCATGGCGTGTATCTATGGGCGTCCTATGATGACGTTGTACGCCGTTTCTTGGTTCATCACGTGGAAAGTTGTTTCCAGCGTGACTCCTCCTGCTAAGACGGGCAGTGCTATTTCTCCGGACGTCCGTTCCACTGCATTGTTAAAACCGGTTAGTGTTATGCAGCGCGGTATTACCTTATCCTCGAGTCCCATTTGTATGAGGACCCTTGGGTGGATAATACAGGCGCCGCTTCCGTCATCGATCATGACTCTTTTAACATCTGTATCAGCGATACGTAAAGTGATAACTAAAGCATCATAATGAGGGAAAGACAAACCGTCGGCATCAGACTTATCGAAGGTGATACTATCTTCGAAGTCCTCATACCGTTCATGGGCGATGGTCCGCTTTAGTCTGTGTGTGGTGGCGAGTTTGACGTGATTGATCGCTGCCTCGTCGCCGCCTCCGACGATCATGTTTATCGTGCGCGCTGGGGAAGGCGGCTTTGGCGGTCCGTGGGACTGTTCCCGTCCGCGTGCAAAGTTTATTTTTCCTTTGTCACTGAGTAGCTCCCTTAGGTATCCCTGGTTCAGCATCCTGACCACTTCTTGCCGTAGGCCGATGCAGTCTTCGGTTTTGTGTCCTCGTTCCTGATGGAACTCACACAGGGCGTTTGATTTCCTTGTGGCAGGGTCTGATTTCATCTTTTGCGGCCAGTGCACCTTGGTGCCTAGCTTCTCCAGTGCGTACACTATCTCTGAAGGAGACACACAAAAGTTATGGGCGGTTAATAAAGGGGGCGTACCTCTTTCGTTTCGCAGTGGGGCGACGTGTCGCTGTAGTGCGTCTGTATGCCTTGGTGGCGGATGGGAGGATCTGGTGTACGGCTGGTGTCGATCTCTGTTGGAACGAGGGAGTTGTTCTCGTCGTCCTTCGTTCCGTCGATCTCTCCTTGTTTCCGAGTGTATCGCTGTTAACCGTTGGGTCGGCCCATTTAGATCATCCTCGTCCGCTCGTACCTTGGCGCAATAAGCGTTGTGGATTTCTTCCCATGTGGTAGGGGGATATTTCATGAGGCGACTCAGCAGTTTCTTGGTTGCCCTCGAACCATTTCTGCTTAGCCCGTTCTGGAAAGCGGCGACTGCCATACCTTCCGATACGTTTGGTAGGCTCATCCTTACCCTGTTAAACTTTGCCAGGAAGTCCCTGAGTCCCTCTCCTGCGTTTTGCCTGATGGCGAAGATGTCGTTGACCCTGGCTTCTGCTTTCTTCGCGCCTGCATGGGCTGTGACGAATTTATCTGCCATTTCCTCGAACGTTGATATTGCTTTAGCTGGTAGCTGAGAGTACCATGTTAAGGCCCCTCCTGTCAACGTCTCGCCAAACTTCTTCAGTAGTACCGACGGTACCTGTTCTTTTGATAGGTCGTTGCCTTTCACAGCAGTGACGTAGTGGATCAGATGATCCTCGGGTTCGGTGGTTCCGTCATATACCCTCAAGTATGGTGGCATTTTGAAGGTTTTTGGGGTGGAGTGAGGAGCAGCTTCTTCGGTGTATGGTTGTTCGACGAACCTTCCTACGTCGCGTTTTGGTAGCAACTTGGGAGCACCGGGGATCTTGTCGAACCTCTCCTGATGTTCCTTCATCTGACCGCGGAGCGCCTCATTTTCATTTTCTATTTCTTCCATCTTCTTTAAGATGGCTGTTAGCGTGCCATCGTTGGTTTGTGTCTCGATGGGTCTGTTATTTACCAGTGTAATTTCTGGTTCACCCACTGCCGCAATGGTACCTACCGTTGGTGTACATCCGACGTTATTTTGCGGTGGCCTTTCAACCAAGCCACTTAGAGCGCTTGTTAGCCATCTTTCCAGTAGCTCTTTGACCGCTGAGGGCGCTTCCGTGGCTGTAGATGTGGAAGCTCCTTTGTGTAAGATCGTCAGACCTTCGGATGGGGAAGGTGAGATCTCTGCATCTGGTGTGATGCTTGGGGTTTCATTCAGGATGCCATCGTCACAGGCCTCGTTGAGAGGGCCTAGGAGATTGGTAGTGACACCCAATATGGCTTTCGATCTTGTGTTGTTTTCGGCCATTTTCTGTTTTTGAGTGGTGTAGAGAGTGGTGGTTGGTTGATCTCTAGGTGGATACTATGGTTTTGATTCTCGAAATCCCCACAGACGGCGCCAAATTGTTTGGCTCAAAAGTTAACGATATACTTTGTAAGCGATAAAACAATCAAAAAATAGAGAAGGGGTAAATCGTAATCAAATATAATAAACCTAGAGATGCAAAGATGATAATATTGTTGTAGATCTAGTGTTGCAAAGATGATAATGTATCTTCATAAGATATTTTCGTCAGAAGTAGAGATATATAGAGAGAAAGACAGAAAAGGAGAGAGTTGTATTAGATCAGCTGCCTGCCTTTACAATGTGGAGGTCCCCCTTATATAATAGGAGACCTTCCTCGAATGAATCAAAAAGTTACAGAGATAGGTAACGTCTCCCTAGTGTAGACGCTAAGTTCTAAACGACGTCGCTTTGGTCCTCACGGCCGAGTCGTACCCGCTACGTTTAGTCGGCGTACACTCATTGGGCGTACCTACTGGCGTAGAGATACTGAGGGTCAAATTTGACCCTATACAATCACAACCTTAAAATTTTCGAATTTACCAATACATTTAAGCAACATTAGAGCACAAAAGAGTGGCAAGGATAAGGGAAATCTTAATAATCCAATTTGAATGACTACTTAAATATATATCTTGTTAGCAAGAATTTGATTTTCCACCTTATAATTTTCGATTCCACCGAGAAGAATAGTAGAGCTGAGGAGAGTGGAATGGGTACCCAGAAAATGTAATTGGCCGTGTAAGCAAAAGTGTGTAAAAGAGATTGCTTTTTGCCCCCTTGTTATGGGACAACTGGTAGCTTGCCTTTACGTGCATGGTAAGTGAACTCTTACCATTCAAATTTATTGACTAAATAATGATGCTAGTTTTGGTTTTGGAGTGCTCATTATACTTTTGACAGCTTAAGGAGGTGAAAAAGTGCAATCATATCCTACTCCTCATGACCAATGTCATTAATTATTATATATAAAACAATTTTTTTTGGTATACAGAGACGAATATACGATTTTAAGTGAATCTAAAATAGTATGATCATTTTATTATGTCATTACAGTTTAATTTTTTTTACGCTTCTATACCAAAATTTGAATTGAATCCATACGTAGACTTCCCTTAAATCTGTATACATCTACAAACAATACACATGCACCACTAATTGTGGGAGCTAAAAGCAAAATCTGGTACTGTCTGTTCTAATATTTTCCCCCGAAGAGTAGAGGTATTTTGTCAAAACAAAATAGGATAAGGTTCAAGATGTGCAATTGTGGAGCTGGTGGAATGCAAATCTCATTGTTTGTCGCTTAGTTTGGTGGTGGTGGGGACTGGGGAGGAGGAGGAATGAATACTACTGTTACTGCTCTATTATGTCCTTAGCCACTTGCGTGCCACTGCTAGGCATTCCTTTTAGGTCTACTTGCACATTACAACAACGACGAAGACGGCGACCCAGTAAAAGTCCACAAGTGGGGTCTGAGAAAGGTAGTAAGTACGCAGACCTTATCCTTGTCCCGAGGGAGTAGAGAGGCTGTTTCGGTCCTTTCGGATAGACACTCGGCTCAAGAGGACGAAAAGAGACAATATATTAGTACCGTCAACAGAAACCATAGAAATAATAACAACATCATAAGAGCCAGAAAATATATGAAAAACAAAAATAATAACCAGTAAATAAGGCCCGACACTATGAAAAATCGAAGAGTAGTGTGAACACAACATTAACCACTAGCAGTCTAGGACAAAATCCTATCGGACTAGCCTCACACTAGTACGCAGTAGGAATATGCTCAACTACCTCTTAACCTACAACCCTAATGCTCGAGCTTCCTATCAATGGCCATGTCCTCGAAAATCTGGAGCTACGTCATGTCCTGCCTGATCACCTCTACCCAATACTTCTTAGGCCACCCTCTTCCTCTTCTCGAACCTGCCAAAGCCAACCGCTCACACCTCCTTAACAGGGAATCTGGGCTTCTCCTCTGTACGTGCCCGAATCATTTTAGCCTCGCTTCCCGCATTTTGTCATCCATGGGAGCCACACCCACCTTCTCTCGAATATCCTCATTCCTAATCTTATCCATCCTAGTGTGCCGGCATATCCACCTCAACATCCTCATTTCTGCTACTTTCATCTTCTAGATATGTGAGTTATTAACTGGCCAGCACTCAGCCCCATACAACATGGCCAGTCTAACCACCGCTCTATAAAACTTACCTTTGAGTATCTGTGGAACTTTCTTGTCACACAAGACTCCAGATACTAACCTCCATTTCATCCACCCCACCCCTATACGGTGTGTGATATCCTCGTCGATCTCCATTATCCTCCTGGATAACCGACCCAAGGTACTTGAAACTGCCTCTCTTGGGGATGACATGTGATTCAAGCCTCACGTCCATGCCCGCTTCCCTCGGCTCGGCGCAGAACTTACACTCTCGGTATTCCGTCTTAGTCCTGCTCAACTTGAAACCCTTAGAATCAAGGGCCTGTCTCCAAACCTCCAGCCTTTCGTTAACTCCACCTCGCATCACATCAATCAGAACTATGTCATCAGCGAATAACGTATACCATGATACCTTCCTTGAATATGGTGTGTCCGTGGGTCCATCACCAGGGCAAATAAGAATGGACTGAGCATAGATCCTTCGTGTAATCCCATAACAATCGGAAGATGCTTCGAGTCGCCTCCCACTGTCCTAACCTGAGCCTTAGCTACATCATACATGTCCTTAATCGCCCTAATGTAAGCAACCGACACACCTTTTGCCTTCAGGCATCTCCAAAGAATCTCTCTGGAAACCTTGTCATATGCTTTCTCCAGATCAATAAATATCATGTGCAGATCCTTCTTCCTATCCATGTACTGTTCCACCAACCTCCCAATAAGGTGGATAGCTTCCGTAGTAGAACGACCCGACAAGAATCCAAATTGGTTGGCGGATATAGACACCGTCCTCCTTACCTTCACTTCTACCACCCTCTCCCAAACTTTCATGATATGACTTAGTAATTTGATACCATATAGTTGTTGCAACTCTGAATATCACCTTTGTTCTGTACAATGGAACCATCGTACTCCACCTCCACTCATCCAACATCCTCTTCGTCCTAAAAATAACATTAAATAATCCAGTCACCCACTCAAAACATGATCTACCCACACACCTCCAAAATTCTAATAGAATTTTGTTTGGCCTGGTTTCTCTGCCTCTACTCATCTTACGCATAGCCCCAACAACCTCCTAAACCTTGATGCGCCTACAGTACCTAAAGTCACGTTGACTCTCGGAATGCCCAATTCACCTAACACAATATCCCGATCCCTTCTTTATTCAGAAGTTTATGAAAGTAGTCTGCCATCTCCGCTTAATCTGGGCCTCTCCCATCAATTCTCTACCGTCCTCGTCTTTGATGCACCTCACTTGGTCCAGATTTTGAGCCTTCCTCTCTCTCGCCTTGGATAGCTGAAATAACTTCTTCTCCCCGCCTTTCTCCTCCAATTCCTTGTACAGACGATCAAAAGCCGCAGTCTTAACCTCCGTGACCCCCAACTTCGCCTCCTTCCTAACTACCTTTCACCTCTCTTTGTTCGCTCTCCTCTCCTCCTCGCTTGTGCTCCCTACTAACTTTAGTTACGCCACCTTCTTCCATATTACCTTGGACCACTTTATTCCACCACCAGTCACCTTTGTGCCTGCCAGAGTAATCCATCGAGACCCTCAACACCTCTTTCTCTGCCTCCCTTATACATTCCGCTGTCGTCGACCAGATATCGCTCGCGTCCCTACTACTCCTCCTGGCTCTCATAGCCGATAACCTCCCCTCCAACTCAGCTTTATCCTTAGTCATGGATCCTCACCTGATCCTCGGTCGTCCTCGTGCATACCTCTTCTTCCTCTTTATCATGATACCGACGACCATTACCAAGAGCCTATTCTGCGTCGTGGTGGTCTCACCCGGGATAACCTTGCAATCCTTGCACAACCCTCTATCACATATCCTGAGGAGGAGATAATCAATCCGAGTCTTTGCCACCGTTCTATGGAAAGTAACCAAAGGCTCCTCCCTCTTCAAAAAGCTAGAGTTCGCAATCAGCAACTCAAATACCTTAGGGAAATCCAACATTGAAGTACCTCCTCCGTTCCCATCCCCAAAATTGAAGCCGCAATGCACCTCGCCATAGCTACCTGCAGTCGACCCAATATGTCCATTGAAATCCCCTCCTATAAATAACCTCCTAGCAGGCAGATTATTACGCACAATCTCATCCAACCCCTCCTAGAAGTGCCTTTTAACCTCCTCATCCAAGCCACTTGTGGCGCGTAAGCGCTAATGACATTTAGGGTGCACTCCCCAACCAACAAATTAATAGTCATTCTATCATTCACCCGCCTAACCTCTACCACAGACTCTCTAAGTTCCCTATCCACCAAAATACCCAATCCATTCTTACCCTTCAGGACTCCAGAGTACCACATCTTATACCCGTCCGCATCCCTCGCCTTCGATCCTACCCACCCAGTCTGCTGGACACATGCTATATTGACCTTCTTCTTCTGGAGGATCTTCTCCATCTCTATAGACTTACCCATCAATGTTTCTATGTTCAATAACCCAATTCTCAACCTATAGACTCCTTTGTTCCCCTTACCTCCCGTCCCACCCCCTGTCCCCTACCCCACTCCCCGCTCTACCCCCAGCCCCCCTGAGGACATACCTATGACAGACTAAGGAAAATCACTAACACACCATAGGTAACAGACCAAACTGGAAGAAAAAAGTTATAACTACAGGCACACTAATAGTATGATTAAACTAATGCGAACTAAAATGGAATTAATTTGGCTAACAGAAAGAAGATAAATAGGAAAGCGGGAGGTACAAACTCCCGAGAATAGAACCTCAAAATTGTCTTGATGTACACGATGATGTTGCGGCACCTGGCGCGTTCACGTCCAACTTCTTAGTGCCCCTTCCTGACGCTCACTATGGCTGCTCTCCTATGTTTGTGCGCGCTCTTCCCGCTCGTCTCCAATAACCACCGATATTACCTGAAAGACACACAAAACACCATGGAACCAAAGGGGGGG
>NW_017670732.1:132647-132758 GCF_001879085.1 Nicotiana attenuata | reverse complement strand
GGGGGGGGGGGGGAGGGGTTGTCAATGCTACCATTGGCGAAACCCCAATAGAAGCAAAGGAGAGGAAAAAAATAATGGGGGAGAAGGGCCGAACAAGATTGCATGCAAGTA
>NW_017670732.1:81201-132627 GCF_001879085.1 Nicotiana attenuata | reverse complement strand
CTAAAACGCACACGAAAGGGGAGGGGACTGCAGATGCCGGAATAGAGGTCACAAATGGTACAACAGTCACCGAAATTAACCGCTACTATTGACCTTGCACAGATTTGTGCAAGGTCTTGTGACTGATGGAGGTTGGAAAGATGAAAGACAGAAGAGAGAAAAAGGAAAGGGGAGGCGGCTGTGAAAATACAAATGAATTAGGGTTTCTAGGGTGAGACCAATTGGTCTCCGAATTAAAACGAGGGGAAGAGATATGGGCCGTTGGATCATTTGATCAATGACCCTGATAATTCGGATATTAAAGGATTTTGACAAAGAAAATATGTGGGCCGTTGGATCCATGTGTTTCAACGGCTGAGATTATAACTGAGAAACATTGAAAATAAAGAGAAATGAAGATAAATTATGGACAGTTGATTGGATGAATCAATGACTTAGATACATGTGTGCTTCTTATGTGAGTATGGGAAATGGGCGATGTGGCGTGCTCTCATTGGCTAAGAGAGGGTGTCACAAATCACTAAGGTGGCAAATGAGATGGGCGTTTGGACTGGATAATTTTGGATTGGGCTTGTATTTGGGATAAAAATTATTTAAATGGTAGTCAGTTTGTAAGTAATAAAGGAATTGCAATCGTAGCCTTTTAGTCTTTTACCCTTTTGAAATTAATCTAAATAAATTTAATTATTTTCAATAAAATATAGTAAAATTACAGTTGTTAAATACTACTAATTATTGCAATTAATTAATTATTTATAAAAGTACTTCATTAGGACATTAATTTTGAATTATTGAAATAGTAAACGAATTAACTATTTTAAGAAGTAATTTAGTGAATTAATTATAGAACTTAAGTACATAAATTATTTTAATAATCTTAAGATAGTAAATATATTTGTAATTACATAATATTAATACCAAATGATTAATTTTGAAATTAACGCTTGATTAATTTAAAAAATAGATAACATTTTGCGCATTATTAAGTATAACTAAATTAATTTTAAAAGGGAGGGTCAAAATTGGCCGTCAACACGCGTATCACTCCGCACAATCAACAATAGTGAGATGACACCCTTATGCCCCCGCATAACAACAGTGAGATGCCACCCTTATGCTTCGCATAACAACAATCAATCTACATAACTATTCACATGTGCTAACATCACAACAATACGACATATAAACTCGTACCACACATGCCCATTAGCCACAACCTTTCCAAAAGAAACAACAATATCAATATTTTAAACAAATAGCCCATGGCTCAACACAATATGTATAGAATCTCAATAACAACAAAATGAACGGGAAAGTAACTCAACAATGAACAACACCCCTTTTAAACACAACTTCAATTGAAATAGATTAATGACTTTCAGCAACTTCAACTTCAATTAATTGCTTAGGGATAAAATCGATAATGAAGTTATTTCCATGAAAAGGTAAATTTCAGATTCTAGTGTATGAAATAGGCTAACAATGAAAGAGATGGCACGAACTAGCAACTACGTCTAAATACATGTGAATAACCCGACAACAAAAGGATATCATGTAACAACAATTTCAATTAAGAGTAACCTAACAATAAAGCAAGTCACGAAATGATAAAAGAGATAACATCTTCAAATAAAGCATAGAGTAGTAAACTTGACAAGTAAAGGATGTGACATGTAAAAATAACTCTGAAATAAGCATGTGAAAGTAAACTTGACAAATAAAAGATATAACATGTGCTACCAATTTCTAATAAATTCATGAAAGAAGCCTAAGAGTCTAAACCGTTCAATATCCACATGTAAGCCTGAGTACGCACTCGTCACCTTGCTTACACGGCTTTCACATAACACAACAGCACAAACAACAAAAATCTTAAGAGGTAGTTCCCCCACACAAAGTTAAGAAAGATACTTACCTCAAAGAAGCCAAATAAATACTCTAAAATGTCCTTCTCATGTGAAACAATCTCTGTACGACTAAAATCTAGCCAAAATAACTTAATATCATAAAGCTTCGATCTTTAATGAAAACTAAAAAGTCAACTAGGGACCCACACCTCGTAACTTGACAAAATTCACAAAATCAAAATACCCATTCCCATACGAGTCCAACCATACAAAAATTATCTTATTCTGATATCAAATCTGCCTTCAAATCCTCATTTTACATTTTTAAAATTTTTTACAAAAATTCTCATTTTTCTCTAATTCAAATCACTAATTTAATGATAAAAACAAGGATAGAATCATGAAATATAATCAAATCTGGGTCAAGAACACATACCCTAATCCAACACGTGAAGAACCCCTCTAAAATTGCCCAAAACCGAAGTCTCTAACTCCAAAAAAGATAAAAATATGAAGCCCACGATATATAATTGTTTTGCCCAACACTTCCGCTTTTGCGGACTCACAGTCGCATATGCGAAGCCACATTGCAGAATATTCATCACGGATGCGCAGACAATTAAAAACCCAAACGACTGCGCCTGCGTCCAAGACACGGCACCTGCGGTGTCGCTTCTGCGAACAAAGAAGCGCAATGCGCGTCCACTTTTGCGACAATGACGCCGCATCTGCGGATACTTCAACCCAGCTCACAAAACGTCACATGCACATTACCACTCGCACCTGTGGTCACCGCACTTGCGCCCTGAGGTCCGTAGGTGCCACCACACCAGATCTCTGCCCAAACTAGCTTAAACTAACATTATCCCGAAACCCGTCCGAAACACACCCGTGGCCCTGTCAAATCCTACCAAACAATCCCATAACATAATACGGACATAATCGAGGCTTCAAATCACATCAATCAACATCAAAACTACGCATTGCCCCTCAAATCGAACTTAATGAACTTATGAACTTTCAACTTCTACAACTCGCACCGAATCATATCAAATCTACCCGGAATAACCTCAAATTTTACACAATAGAGATATTCCAACTCCCGAATTTGCAATCCAAACCTAATATCAATAAAGTCAACTCCCAGTCAAACCTCTCAATCTTCCAAACCTTCAACTTTCTAACATTCGCCAAAATGCATCAAATCCATTCAACTCATGCCACTTAAGCTTCTAAAACAGGGATTATTATTCCAAATCAATTCTGAATCATCTGAAAACTAGACTCGGCCACCCACACAAGTCTTGATACACAATACGAAGCTGCTCGAGACCTTATGCCACCAAATGGAATACTAATTCTCAAAATAATCGGCCGGGTTATTACATTCTCTCACTCTTAAACCAACGTTCGTCCTCGAACATGCCAAGAACCGTTTCAAAGTCATCAATTACTGAACGCACTCACTAAGTCACTATACATATACTCGCGGGGTGATTCCACTTCACTCCAATCCACATAAGCCCAACAACACCATCTCAACTGAAGATTATTTCTTCCACCTACACCAATTAGCCTTAGAACCAAATTTATCACCATCTGATCATTTCATAAAGAACTGATTCCCATATAAACACATTGTATCAACCTCAAACAGCTACCATAGCTCATTCATACACCCACAAGGTATAAACACATGACATAACACATCACACATATGCCCATAACAAGAACTCTGACCATGACAACTGCCCATAACCAAATCCAACACTGGCAAATAATCTAATATTAGTTGAAACCTTGTCCCAAACCTTCACGACACTGGCAACAATTCAAGAAACATGAAGATCTCATAAGCATTCACTTAAATCAACAAGTCACACCCAATGCCACCTGGGCACATATCTCGCAAGCTAAAACCTAATAAGTACAACACGTATACGACTGGATATTGAAAGTGAAACTCATGAGAGAGCTATAAACAAGTGCAACAGGAACAACTCCCTATCAGTATCATACTACGGATCCAATTCACAAGGGAGAATCAAAACATATGAACTAATCACAAGGGTCTTTTCCTAATAAAGCTCCACCGAGACACTTAGTCTGAATCAAACATATCAAACCACACGAAAACGTTAGGATACCGTCCTCAGCTTTGAATCACAAGTGGAATACACACCACACCAACCAAAAACTTTCACTAACTCAATTCCCCAAGACAAAACCACAACATGTAACGGACTCCCCTTACCGGTAGAGTACCTAAATTACAAATCGTAACCAAAACAGCATCAATACCTGCCGTAACGAGTAACAAAAAATTCATCCTAGTCTCATGACTCTCAATAGAGAAAAAAACAAAATGATAGACACGAGCTACCACCATAGAATCTCCCAACAAGGGTAAAGACATAAGCTGAGTACAAGAATCATGAAACTTACCCATATATGAAGCAAGATGGGAGGACTCACTCCGATAAGCAGAACCGATTCAAAATAAGGATGATGCTCCTCTATAACAAATCAAAACCATAACTGTAACGACACCATCTGGTGCAGTGGCCTCAACCCTAATACGGAAAGCATATCAACGGGCCAGGCTTCCCCCTCTAAGGAGCCCTCTACCCGCCTGTCCTCCACCCTTAACTAGCTATGCAAGTGGACTAGCAACTGTAATAGAGCCCATAGCCTGAGTGCTCTGATGAAATCCGCCTCTCCCGATTATGGGATAGTCTCTCATGCTGTGCCTAGTAATGCCACACTCATAACAACCCCTATGCGGGCGTAACTGCTGGTACTGAATTTGTGATGGATAACTGGAATAACCACTGTATGAACCACGTACAGGTGCTACATGATCACACCCAACTCTAGTCCTAAAAAGGATAAACGGCCGCTGCAAATATAATCCGGTCTAAACGTCTGGAGTCGAATCCCATAGAGAACTAAGGCTTAGCTATATCTGTTTAATATCACTAAGAAGACAAGATTGAATAATTTTCTAAATTATAAATATTGAGATTTATATTTCTAACTAATTAACTAGCAAATACTAGAAAACGATAAAATTATCAACTAACGAGACAAAGGGTTGGAGACTAAATTAAGGAGGTCTAGAGTTATGATTTACCCAATTGTCGGAATCCTTCTATCTATGTTCCCTACAATTTCGCCAATGTATTCTCTACTGATCGTGAGCACTTTAGGTGCCGTAATTCTCTCTCGAGCAACTACAACAATTTACTAGACATATTCTCTCTAACTACGCTAGTTGGCTTTATCTAACCGCTCATTATGACCACGTTAAGGCTTTGTTATTTCTAAACCTACCTTTAAACCCGCAGTATTGATTTCTCACATACGTTAGGAGGGACGTTGTTCAACAACCACCTAAATATGTATCCTTTCTCAAGCAACACATAATAAATAGGCACAGTCAATCGATGGCCATTCAATCAACAACAATAAACACGTAGTTGAACAAGTAGAGAAATCCAACAGCTCAATTATATAAAAACATAACAAGAATTTATCCTACAAAAGGTTCTATCAAAATCCTAGATAACAAATTAGTTATTTATAATAGTATGTAAAACTACAATACTAGAAATCATAACCAACAATGAAAAATAGGAAGTGGAAGGAAAAACTCGTTGAAGAATTCCCGGCCTTGCTCCTATTGTGTCTCTGCCTCCTTAGGTCGAATTTGTGTAAAAAATTGGTCTCCTCCTTTAATATGCCATTTTTTCATGTATATATACCAAGTAGGGTTGGGACCAAACAATTATACCTTCTTCTACGCGAAAAAGGACAATTTTTCAGGTCTGGACGTCGCGGTCGCGGTCCGGGCGCGGTATTTACCCAGTGTACTGCCTCAGTCCGCATCCAGGTCCGCGGTCGCGGTTTCGACCGCGTTTTCACCCTGTTCCATTTGGAATTCGGAAAACATAAAACATGAAAGTTGTAGCCCTTTGAGTTCGCTTTCCAACCATATATTGTGGATCACAAATGGAATTCTGAGCGAAAAGTTATGTGCATTTTACTAGAAAGTGCGCAATATGCCTATTCGATTCTTAGTTTTGTTGCTCTATCATCCGTTGATCCCCGAATATGATCCCGGCTTAATTCCTTGGGCTTTTACTTGGACTTCAAAGCTCCAAATCACTTGAATTCATTTTATAATATCTATATAGCTCAGAATCACTCCTACATGGCATAAAACACATAATTAGTGCAAAACACTAACGATTAAAACGCAAACTCAACTAAAGTGCAGTAAATTTGAGTGTAATAAGCGACTAAAATACGTAATTATAGCCTATCATCACTGCACTAAAAGATTAATTCCCCATATGAGTACCCTGAGGTCCCTAACCAACTGGGGCACCACGAGTAGTCCGAAGTTTGGACTGGACCGGCTGATTGCCCAAGCCTCCGCATTGATGGGTAATAGCTGAAGAGTATAATCCACTAAATCCTCAAGAACCTCGAGACTTCTTGGTCTCCTTATCCTCCCTCTCCTCACCCCGAATAAGCTCTAATCTCCTATCAATCTCCACAACCTGGTGAAATGGAGTATCACTCTCCAGCACCCGAGCCATGCTGAATCTCAGACCATAACTGAGCCACTCGATAAATCTGCGGACTCACTCTATGACTGTAGGAACCAAAGTAGGTGCATGATGGGATAAGTCACTGAATCTGATGGCATACTCCCATACTGTCATGGTGCCCTGGTGCAGCTGCTCGAGCTCTGTGTGACACGCATCTCTGAGGGTCTGGGGGACAAACTTCCTCAAAAACATCTCTGAAAAGTGGGTCCAAGTGAGTGGTGTTGCATCGGCTGGTCTACCCTCCTCATAAACCTGCCACAACTGATATGCTACTCCTGACAGCTAATATAGTAAAAGAAACTCCGCTCACCTCCACAATACCCCATGGTGCGGAGGGTAGGATTACATTTATTTAGAAAGCCCTATACATCCTCGGTAGTTGTGCCACTAAAGTAGGTGGGCTATACTTCTTGAACCTCTCAAGCCTCTTCTGCTCCTTCTCTGGTGCTCCTGTCCTGACTTCAGGCTGAACCGAAATAACAGGCTGTACCGGCACCACACCCAGAACCTGACCAATGTGAGCCTGCTGCTCTAAAGTACGAGCAATGAGAGTCTAAGCTCCTCCCCCAATCTGCGAAGTAGCTGGTGCAATGGAGATCAATCCCACCTGAGCAAATGTACGAAACATGCTCAAGGAACTGTGCTAAAGTCTCTTGAAGTCCGGCAGAAACAACAGGCATCTCTGGTGCATGTCCCCCAATAAGAGCTACTGGTGGCTCATCAACTGCTGCTCTGGCACGTGTCATTCCTCGGCCTCTACCTCGGCCACGGCCTCTCGCGGCTCTAGTAGGGAGCGCAGGTGTCTGCTCAACGGTTCTAGTAGCGCATGTTCTCACCATCTGTGAGAGAATAGAGATACAAAGGCTCAAACTTTGAAATCAATAAATCCGCACAATATGAATTAAAGAAGTGGAATTTTCCTAATAGTTTCGTAGCTTCTCGAAGATAAGTACAAACGTCTCCGTACCGATCCGCAAGACTCTACTAAACTTGCTCATGACTCGTAAAACCTATGAACCTAGAGGTCTGATACCAACTTGTCATGATCCACAGTCCCACCACAGGTTCATGATGGCACCCAATCTCTAAGAATAGGTAAGCCAATTACTTACAACAATTAAGCCAGTTTAATAATGATAATTTAAGATAGAGTTTAATATGAATACTTAAACAAAAGTGAAATAAGCCTACACGACAATAATCATAAGAACCTCCCAAGACTAGGTAATACAGAGCCATGGACTCTAGCTGAATACATGGAGAGATCTAAAAAATCGAAATATAATACTGTTCAAATAACAAGCTGACAATACAATGAAAGGAAAGGACCCCGAGGGAGTGCAGCGACCAAGCAACACTACCTTGAATCCTCACGATCGATAAGATAACTTTATCCGAGTTTGATATCTCTAATACCTGGATCTGCACAAAAATATGCAGAAGTGTAGTATGAGTACACTTTGATCGGTACCCAATAAGTATCAAGACTAACCTCGATGGAGTAGTGGCAAGGTACAAGTCAAGACACTTCTAGTCAAAATACCCTGTGCAATATAGAAGTATAAAGATAATAATCAAAGCAGGAATCAGTAAATGACAACAAGAATCAACATGTGATAAAACAGTAAAGTAACAAGAACGCCGTGAAAGTACCACCAAAACCAAACAGGGAAACAAATAACAACTAATTGATCAAGCCATTCTGACACAGGTTTTGCAACAAAATTACTCAGAGATACCTCATCTCATAATCACAAGTCACGAGTCTCAACCCACAAATCATATACTCACGACACCAAGTGCCCACATTTCTAATCACGATCACACGGACAACTCACGTGCCAATATCTCAATCTGATCAACATATCACAGGCTCAATATCAACATGAAAGCAGACAATACAAGAATATATGGGAATGATCGATAAATGTTAAGATTCATACTCCGGAACTAGTATAAGTGGTATGCTACGGTGTATGCTAGTGCGAGTGTACTATTACCACCCAAGTAAACAAGTAACATTAAAAACATCGAGTAGCGCATTAAAAGCAACACAACAAGTCATATAAGGTGTATGACATACACAAGTAGAATCACACTAACACACGAATATCGTCAACATAATGCCCCCACGCCATCACACATCATCCCTGACATTTGCCTTGCCACACTTATCTCTCTGATAGCCACTCGTATCACTCCGCCCTAGCAAAATCATTAGCCACCCATATCACTCCGTATAATAGCCACCCTTATCACTCAGCCCGGACAATAACACAATAGCCACCCGTATCACTCCGCACAATCAACAACAGTGAGATGCCACCCTTATGCCCCACATAACAACAACAATGAGATGCCACCCGTATGCTCCGCATAACAACAATCAATCTACACAACAATTCATATGTAATAACATCACAACAACATGACATAAAACTCATACTACACATGCCCATTGGCCACAACCTTTTCAAGAGAACCAACAATATCAATATTTCCAGAACAATGCCCACGGCTCAACACAATATGTATAGAATCTCAATAACAACAAAATGAATGGGGAAGCAACTCAACAATGAAAAACACCCTTTTTAAACACAACTTCAATTCAAATAGATTAATGACTTTCAACAATTTCAACTTCAATTAAATTCTTAGGATAAACTCGATAATGAAGGTATTTCCAGGTAATGACAAACTTCGGATTCTAGTGAGATAGACTAACAATGAAAGAGATAGCAGGAACTAGAAACTACGTCTAAATGCATGAGAATAACAAGAACAAAAGAATATCATGTAACTACAATTTCAATTAAGAGTAACCCAACAATAAAGGAAGTCACGAAATGATAAAAGAGATAACATCTTCAAATAAAGCATATATGAGTAAACTTGACAAGTAAAGGATGTGACATGTAACAATAACTCTGAAATAAGCATGTGAAAGTAAACATGACAAATAAAAGATATAACATGTGCTAACAATTCCAAATAAATTTATGAAAGAAGCCTGAGAGTCAAAATCGGTCAATTTTCACATATAAGTCCGAGTACGCACTCGTTACCTCGCATACACGGCTTTCACATTACTTAATAGTACAAACAACTCAAATTCTAAGGGGTAGTTTTCCCACACGAAGTTAGGCATGATACTTACCTCAAAGTAGCGAAATCAATACTCTAAAATGACATTCTTGTGTGAAACAATATCCGGACGGCCCAAATCTAGCCAAAATAACTTAATATCATAAATGAAAATCATAGGAAACAATTTCGGATAATAAAGCTTCGATCTTTAGTGAAAACTAAAAAGTCAGTCTAAAAAGTCAACTGGGGACCCACACCTCGTAACCTGACAAAATTCCCAAAATTTGAAACTCATTCCGATAGGAATCAAACCATACCAAAATTATCCAATTTCGACATCAAACGGGCCTTCAAATCCTCATTTTACATTATTAAAAGTTTTTACAAAAATTCTCATTTTCTCCAATTCAAATCATTAATTTAATGATAAAAATAAGGATGAGATCATGAAATGTAATCAAATTCGGGTCAAGAACACTTACCCCAATCCAACACGTAAAGAACCCCTCCTAAATAGCCGAAAATCGAGGTCTCTAACTTAAAAAGTGATAAAAATATCAAACCCTCGATATATAACATGTTCTGCCCAGCACTTCCGCTTTTGCAGACTCACAGTCACATATGCGAAGCCACATCTGCGGAATATTCATCACATATGTCCAAACAACTAAAATCCCAAATGACTGCACATGCGTCCAAGACAACGCATCTGCGGTGTCGCCTCTGCAAACAAAGAAGTGCACATGCGCGGTTGCTTCTGTGAAAATGACGTTGCATCTGCGGATACTTCAGCCCATCTCACAAACCGCACCTGCACATTTCCACTCGTACCTGCTGTCACCGCACCTGCGCCAGAGGTCCGCAGGTGCGATCACACCAGATCCCAGCCGAAACCAACTTGAACCAACTTCAACTAACATGATCCAAATGATCCGAAACCCGTCAGAAACACACCCGGGGCCCCGTCCAATCCTCCCAACCAATCCCATAACATTACACGGACCTACTTGAGGCCTCAAATAACATCAAATAATATCAAAACTATGCATTGCACCTCAAATCAAACTTAATGAACTTTCAACTTCTACACCTCGCGATGAATCATATCAAATCAACCTGGAATAACCTTAAAATTTTCATGCAAGTCCCAAATGACACAACAGAGCTATTCTAACTCCTAGAATTGAAATCCGAACCGGATATCAATAAATTCAACTCCCAAACAAACCTCTCAACCTTCCAAACCTTCAACTTTTTAACTTTCGCCAAAATACATCAAATCAACCTACGGACCTCCAAATCCAAATACGGACATGCGCCTAAGTCCAAAATACAAAGCTATTGGATTCATCAAAATACCATTCCAGAGTCATCTATACAAAACTCAAACTTCGATCAACTCTTGCCACTTAAGCTTCTAAAACATGGATTATTCTTCCAAATTAATTTCGAATCATCCGAAAATGAAGCCCGGCCACACACGCGAGTCATGAGACACAATACAAAGTCGCTCGAGACCTTAAGCCACCAAACAAAATGCTAATTCTTAAAATGATCGATCGGGTCGTTACACATCATCAGAAAAGTCCATTTTTTCCAATTTCCTTTGATTTTCCATATTTTTATTTTTTGTTTTTAAAATTTAAGCTGCTAAAACTACTATTACTAATTCTACTAACTAAACAAATAAAAATAAGAATTTTTTTTGTAACTTTCTGCAAGATTACATAGAGAGAAACTCTCCCTTCTCACTAAGAAAATACCAATCCCCACCTCTCTTTAAGCAAATACTAAATTTGTCAACTATGCAACTTCCAAACTCCTCCCATCTAATCCCTCCAAAACCACTGGATATTGATTCTATAAAATCTGTCATGGTAACTGCCCTATCTATCCCAAGTTTTAATGAAAAATTAATAGATGGGATGCATGAAGGCCAAATCAATATGATCGTTGATTCTAATGTTGAAGGACAATATGAATCACTTATTGAAGGAAAAGGGGACCAATCCATCCACTCAGATCAGGAACAAAATGTTCAATTATCTCCAGAAGACCTCCAAAGAATATATCACCCATGGAGATTTTCAACCATAACCAAGATTCAAGGGAGAAGAATTCAACACCATTTATTTAAAAGAAAAATTCAAGACTTGTGGAAAATAAAAGAAAATTTTCCACTGATTGATCTAGAGTCAGATTACTACATTACAAAGTTTAATAATGAAGATAGTATGCTTAAAGCACTTCATTATGGACCTTGGTTTATTTTTGGTCACTTCCTCTCAGTCCAAAAATGGGTTCCAAACTTCATTGCTTCGGAGGCAAAAATAACCCAAGCAGCCATTTGGATTCGACTACCACAATTACCAACTGAATTCTATGATGGAATAATATTAAAGAAAGTTGGTAACAAAATTGGTAGATTATAAAAGATTGATGCATGTACATCCTTAACCCTTAGAAGAAGATATGCGAGGCTTTGCATTAAAATTCTACTAGAAGTGTCGGTGACCCTCTTTGTTTTCATTGGCCAACACAAACAAGAAATCAACTATGAGGGAGTTAATTTTTTATGTAAAAAGTGTGGCAGACTAGGGCATTCAATGGCCAATTTCCAGTATATAGTGACAAAGGCCCCCCCTACTAGTTCACAGGGAGATCAATCCATCAAACAATCCAAGAACTTTGATGGTCCTCAAGACAAAATGGAAGATGTCTCACTCCTGCCCAAGGAAAGCAACTGGCAAACGGTAGTGTTCCCCAAGAAGAAAAAGACCAATCATTACACAAAGGTGATGCTCTCCACATCTGTAAGATTCATGACCCAATCACATCCCCTTCAAGTAACTCTTCACCCCTTTCATTAACTGAGAATTCAACAGGAAGATCTCACATTAATAGAAATACCTCTACTGCTACTCCTTCCAAAATTCTTGGAAAAAATCAGTCAGCTAAAACTTTCATTGCCACTGGAAATAAGTTTGATGCATTATTTTTTCCGCCAAAACTAGATAATAAGGATAAAATTATCTTTGATAATAACGTGTTGAATTGCATGGCTAATGATGTGGCATTTAACCAATCTATGGATGTCCAGTTGGCTAATATAAAAAACAGCCAATTAAATCACATGCAATCTAATAATTCCTTACCTATGAGTAGTGAAACCCTAAGTGACCCTATTAACAAGCAAAATGATTATCAACTAAATGGCCTCAGAATCTCCCCTAATGATAATAATTCCTCTTGCATGGGTGATAAACCTAATCTTCTAACAGACTTACACGTGTCCATGCATATTAAAAAAAATACACAAATAGCCAATGAAGCCAACCATATTTCAGGTATAAAATCTAATCAAAATCTTATTAAAACACTCCTCCAAGCAACTACAAAGATATGCAAGTAGATACTATAATTGATAGCCACCCTACTCCTTCGATTACCTCAATACCAACCCAAAACAACTCAATACACTGCCTCAATATAAACCACCAACAATCCTTTAACAATGCCAAGGATCCCAATCTCTCAGAGAAGGAGATATCGACAAATCCAAATACTGAGACACCAACGTGATCTAAACATGACAAATCCACCACATCCTCAAAACACTCCAACGGGCAACCAAATATTTTTCATTCAACACCCACTACCCCAAGACCATCAACCCCTCTCATGGGTGGAACAATCACTTATGGGGCATGCAATAACATTCAACATGGTGTTGGATGGTCAAGAGACAGTTATTATCCTCCAAAACTCTCACTTCCTAGCCTAGTTAGTGTCAGAGGGAATGCACATGAAAATGAACAATTACCTCAACCATGTGTGGATGAACAACATCCTTCACCATCTAGCTCCATCGATGAACTTAAGTCAAGCTCAAGCCATGAGAAGCCAGTGGATCTTACCACCCCACTTCAATCCAATCCAAAATCAAAATGTGCCAGTGGAATTGCCCTTCTTTCTTTCGAGGGAAATCACCAACTCGAACCCCATCTTCATGCCTTGGTTCATCTTAGCGGACAATGCACAAACTCAATCCAACCTCCACATGCAAATTCCTCCCCATGCAAATCTAGCTCAACCATAAAATCTACCAAATGTCCCACCACAAATGCCACAACCTGTTCCACCACCAATACAACATCCATATCCTCAAGCTCAGGCCCCTCCCAATGCACCAGAACTAGATAACATCCAAATAGAGGAAGTAGAGGAAATAAACCTGCTGGGGTCCGGACCAGTCCTAGAATTTTTAAGTCTCAACGAGGTAAAAGTGTTTCTTTTCAGGGAACTACTAGAGAAGAGATATGTGCTTAGTTGCCTCCTACGCTTTACAAGTGCTCAATGGATGTGAGGCCCCCTCAGGACCCAACGGTGGGGAACCATGCAATGATCTTGGTTCCTTCACTAAGGAGGAACCCAGTGCTGCAAGCTCAGATGGAAAATGGTCCAACAAACAACCATGCAATGATGTTTAGGGATACTAATATAATTATATAGAACATCTGTGGAGGTAACAATGAGAACTTCAGGGTTAATTTTATAGAGATGATAGATACGCATAGGCCATGCATGGTTACACTGTTGGAAACAAGAATTGAAAATCACATCTCCCTCCTCAGTGATTTTGCTTTCTCTGAAATGATTGAGGTTCCAAGTGATGGTCAATCTGGAGGCATGGTGATCCTCTGGGATTCCAGTGTTGCTAAAGTTCATAACTTTGTTAGGAGAAATCAGGAGATTCATGCCACAATTGAGGTACCCCCTCTCAAACTACTTGGCTTTTTTCCTCTATTTATGCTAGTACTAAGATTGATAAAAGACGTGAATTATGGAACAATATAGAACATATTAATACGGGTTATAAGGGTCCTTGGTTGTTAGGGGGAGACTTTAATGATATCCTTAGTTCAAATGACAAACTTGGTGGTAACCCCATCAACCGTAGGCGTAGTAATACTATCTGGAATAGCATAATCAATTGTAACTTACTTGACCTAGGTTACAAGGGGTGCAAATATACTTGGTCAAATCATAGAAAAAAATCTATGAGTTTAATTATGGAGAGACTAGATAGAGTTTTTGTTAACAGAGAGTGGTTATCTTTATATCCTAAAGCAGTGGTCATACACCTTCCCACCATTCCGATCACAACCCCTTGTTAATTAATCTCTCCCCTAAAAATGTGAATCATTGTAGTAAACCATTACGTTTGAAAACCATTTGGTGTAGGCATCCGGACTTTATTAACTTAGTTAAACACTGTTGGTTAGATAATGACCTTATTGGTGCTCAAAATATCTTTAGAGATGAGGTCATATTATGGAAGAACAATACATTTGGAGACATTTTCAAAAAGAAAAAAAGGATTCTAGATAGACTAAGTGGAATCCAATCTTCTCTTAATTATCATATAAGTCATTTCTTACAAGATCTTGAATAAAAATTACAACATGAATATAACATTAATTTAAAAATGGAGCATGACTCTGGAAACTGAGATCTAGAATAAATTGGCTAAATGAAGGTGAGGCAAATACCAAGTACTTCCATATTATAGCCTCTAATTGTAAACGTTGTAATGCTATTATGTTTTTCACAAATGAAAATGGAGACTGGATCTCTAAACCTAAACAAATTCTTGAACATACTCTCTCCTTTTTTAGGGAAGCCTTTAAGACTTCCAAAACTTCCTCCCCTAACAACATTACCATAGGTGATCCCTCGTGCTTTAATAAAGTTGACCTAAGTAGCCTTGATAACACTTAAAATAATTTGGAAATCACCAAGGCTAGGCTCCAGGCCCGGATGGCATTCATCCTTTTTTTTACCAGAAATGTTGGCATATCATTGGTGACTCCATAATAAACTTCTGTCACAAGGTTTTCAAAACCCAATCTCTACCTAGTGACATCAATGATACATTTATTTATCTCATTCCTAAGTTTTCTAATGCGAATAACCTTAAAAACTTTCGACCTATTGGCCTTTGTAACACCTTTTATAAGGTAATCACTAAAATTATTGCTAATAGGATAAAGCCTTTCCTCCCTTACCTTATTAGTCCTATGCAATCCAGCTTTTTTAGGAATAGAAGAGCCTGTGATAATGCCATTATCATACAAGAAATTATGAACAACCTTCGTAGATCTAAAATATTCAACTTTGGTATGATAATCAAATTAGATTTGGAGAAGGCTTTTGATAGACTGGAATGGTCTTTTGTGTATAAGACCCTTAAGTATTTCCAGTTTCCCCCAAATTTATCTCGTCTAAATATGCATTGCATAAGTACTAGCTCTATGGAAATCCTAGTTAATGGTGCTAGAACAAGTTTTTTTCAACCTAGTCGAGGTATTCGTCAGGGTGATCCCATATCTCCCTATATATTCATTCTTTGCCTTGAACTCTTATCTAGATTAATAAACTACCAAGTAGACACTTTAAGATGGATCCTATAAACATTAGACAAAAAGGCCCCTCCTTTTCCCATATTCTTTTTGCTGATGATATAACCTAATGGGAAAAGCAAACAAAAAAACAGGTCATTGCATCAAATCTTGCATGGAATTTTTTTGCAATGAATCTGGGCTAGCCATTAACACCTCTAAATCAAGAATTGTCCTACCTAAAAGTTATCCCCAGGACTTCAACTTATTTCTAACAAGCCTTTTTGGTATAAAATCCACTAATGAGTTTGGTAAGTACCTTGGCTTTCCAATCCTAAATCATTCTCCCACTACTAAAGACTTATAATTTATCATAGATAAATTGCAAACCAAATTGTCTCACTGGAAATGCTCTTTCCTAAATATGGCAGGAAGGACTACTCTAGCTTCCAGTACCTTAAGTGTAATTCCTACTCACTCTATGCAATACACCCTTCTTTCCCCTAAAATCTTAAAGAAGATTGATAAGATCCAAAGGGACTTTATCTAGGGATCCACTAGCACAGCTAAAAAACTTCACCTAATTAGCTGGCAAAAGGTCACTTATGATAGAAATGGGGGGGGGGGAGGGGGGAGGGTTGGGTATTCGCCCTGCTAAAGACAAAAATTTGGTGCTACTCTCAAGTCTTGCATGGAGAATTTTAAAAAACCCTGCCACTCCATGGGGACACCTGATTATGGCCAAATATGCAATGAATAAAACTGTCACTACCACCTCTTTCATCTAGAAATCTATCCTAAAGGGATGGAAAGTGTGCAACAATGGTATTCTTTGGCATCCATCTATTAACTCTAGGATTAGAATTTGGTATACCAATTGGATTTACAACTCAAAATCCATTAGAAGCTCAATAGAAGGCCCACTAAGTAGGAATGACCTAGTTCTTACTTTGGGGAGCCTCATCAATAACAAGGAATGGAATACGAAAGATATTTCCTTTGATTTGCCTAGTGATATCCTTAACAATCTTACCCGTACCCCCGTCCCTAGTAAGGGATCAAATATTGATAACACTAGCTGGAGCCTCAACTCAAATGGTCTTTTTACCACCAAGTCTTGTTATAAACTTCATTATGAGGTCAATCCACCTCCAAGTCTTTTAAGTGGATTTGGAACCTCCATTGCCCCAATAAAATAAAGTTCTTCATGTGGCAATGCATGCACAACCGTATTCCTCGCCGAGCCTATCTAGCTAAAATACGAATTAATATTGATGCCACTGTACCATTTGTAAAACGGGGTAGAAGACAACCAACACATTTTTGTTAATTGCCCAGTCTCTAACCGTCTTTGGGAAAATATGGGTCTTCCCTCTATAAACATAATTAGTGACACAAATAGGCTAGTGAAGTTGAGGGATAACTTTATTCAAAACTGTAATCTCCAGATAAATTGGGTTACTTTATTTCATTTATCCATATAGGAATTATGGAAGAACAGGAATCATAATAATATTAACAACCTTAATAATTATCTGGAAATAGGAAAAATTATCCATCCAGCATGGGAGTTCTTATTTTTCACAGAGAAAAATCCCTTCATGCACAAAACAATCACAATTGAGATCAATTGGAATAAACCTCCTAAAGGTATGATAAAATTAAATTGTGATGGTGCTTTTTCTAGTAATAATAATGCAGCTGGGCTTGGTGGTGCATTCCGAAATAGTAATGGAGATTAGATTGCGGGAATCCACAAAGCAAGCCAAGAAATTTCTCCTACACATGTAGAGTTGATGTCATTGCTAGAAGGATTGAAAATTGCAGAAGAAATGAACTTCCTAAATCTGGAAATTGAAACTGACTGTACTGATGTCATCAAACTTATATATGAGGATAACTATAACTTCTCTAATATTGTTTCTGAATGCTGATGGTTAATGCACCAATTGAAGCTCCCACACCTGAAGCATAATTTCAGGGAAGGCAATGAGGTGGCACATATGCTGGCCAAGCAAGCTATCAAGAGCCCGCCATCTACAAAGTGTTTTTACCATGCCTGTTCACCTTTTTTTGTCGAACAAGAAGTGATAAAAAACAAGCATGGTGTTTGTAATAGTGCTAAGAATATTTCTACTACTGTCTGTAACTATTTGACAACTATGGGCAACAGTAATGCCCTAAAAACATCTACTATGCATATGTAATTTCTGCTTTAAGTAATATAATATATCCGTGTGATGTGTTCAAAAAAAATAAAGAGTAAAAATAAGAAGCTAAAAAGTAAAAATAAGAAGTTAGCATTATTACTAAAAAGTTTCTATCAACTATCTAAAGGAATTCTCCCACCTACACTTAAATAGTACAATGTCCCTAATGCAAAAATAAAATAAAAATAATAGGGGTATACAAGAAACTCCCTGAACGGAATAAAGCTGAAGCAATAGCAACTCAAGAGGTACTCAACCTTCCCCCCAGGTATGATCTCGTGTGCAGGCACCTTTCATTGGGCGAGTACCCCTAACTAATTAAACTAAAAATAAAATAAATAGTTAACTCTAAACAAAGGCAAAATAGACTTTTATGTTATCAATGTGATGAGAACGATCTAGGGTTATAGGCTATCTAACAATCATATTGTATTCTACACTTGAGTTGTCTAATTAATTTATATGGTTTATTTCTTGACGAAGTTAATATTACCCATAAGAATCTATCGAGTTCTTAATTACATATTCCAACTAACCTAACGCCTATAATCTATAGATTTAGAATCAATAACATTGCATTCATAATCCCCGTATAATAACAAAGCAAGGCAACTAGCATATGTTTATCCTAACCATGAATCTATTCTCCGATGCCCAGGCTCAAGAATTCCAACTTTTAAGTTCAATTCAAGATTCGTAGATAGTATTCCATTAGTGATCAGACTATCAAATAATTAAGCGCAGCATTGAATAATTAAATAAACACGATAAATCAAGAAACAAAAATCAATGTCCAAATAACAATAGTCATGGAAGAAGCACAACCCTAGAATGTGCAGTTTTGCTCCGCATAGACATAATAGTCAAACGATAAATCATCCAAAGAAACATAAAAATTACTAAGTTTGCCTGAAGAAAGATGAAATAATGAACTCCGGCCTCCACGGCTGCTGGTACTCTCCCTTGATCGAAAATCTCCTTCAAAATATGTCCACCCCTTCACTAAACACATTTAGGAAGTACTTGTATGTTAGGGTCGAAGTCTACAAGTCCAAATCTTAGAAGGAAATAATTTATTCTCGGACTGGGGGGAGGAGAGATCAGGCGCCTAAACTCGCGAGGCCAGATCTGTGGCGAGGCCGTGGACCTCGCGAGACATAACTAGGCGGGAGTCCGGCCACGCTAGGAGCTAGGCGACGCGAGCCTGGGCGCGAGGTGCTTTGAACATGCTTCGATTTTCTTCCTTTCTTGCTCTTTTCTTGTTTCTTTCACTACTAGAAATTCGGCAAAAACTGACCAAGGTCGACCGACCAACTTTGGCAGGTCAAAAAACCGGGCAAAGTTGGTCGATTTTTCAAAATATTTTATTTTTTTGTATTTTTTTTACGAAACCGACCAACTTTGGTCTGTTTTTTTTGGCGCAAAAATGCGGAAAACTATTTTCGAGTCCCGCGAAATTTATTTTTCAAGAAATCGACCAACTTTGATCGGTCTTTCATTTAAAATAAATATTAAAAAACCGACTGAAATTGGTCGGTTAATTCGGCCAGTCATTTTATAAAACGACCAACTTTGATCGGTTATTTTTGTGCGAAAATACAATTAAGAGTATAAATTAAATAAAAGACAGTTTTTAAACAAAATGCACCAATGGTCTAGTGGTAGAATAGTATCCTGCCACAGTACAGACCTCGGTTCAATTCCTAGATGGTGCATTTTTTAATTACATAATTAAAATACCGACCAACTTCGGTCGATTTTTTCGGCAATATTTTGTTTTTGAATTTAATTGACCGACCAAAGTTGGTCGGTAGTTTCCGACCAACTTTTGTCGGTATGCCTTTCCGACCTTCAAAATACCGTCCACACGTAAATGGTCGCGTTTTGGACGGTTATTGACCATTACCGACCAACTTTGGTCGGTTGATTTGGACGGTTTTGCCCGGATTTCTAGTAGTGTTTAACATCCCTTTGTGCAACCTTCATTCCTTTTCACATTTCAATAGTCCTCTACATAAAAATAACTTACCTAAGCTCAAACGTCGAATAATTTATCATTAAACCCCAAAATGTAAGGTAAGTAATGCACTAACAATATATAATTATAGCCAAATATCCATGTGAATCCCTTTTTAGAAGCTTATCAGTCTAGAAGAATAAATATTTCCAAACACATATTTTGCTGAAGTATGTTGATTCCCTAAAGTGCAAACACCCGCTCCATTTGAGGATGAAAAATACCACTTTCTGTACAATTAAATTTTAAATTAATGACTGACTTTTTTTTTATCACAATCATATCTGTCATTATGTATGGTCGGTCACTAACTCTCAACGAAAGATCACGAGAGAGTTAAGTCTTACTCTCAAGTCAACTAAACATTTTTTTGTTTGTTTGTTTGTATTAATTCAATCTTACCCACAACTACTAATGTCCCATTTTCTTAGCATTCCCGACTTTTATTTCATGTTTTCCAACTTATCTCTTGATTTGCACTTTGTTAGTATGCTCCACCTATTAGCTTTAACTTGTTCAATATATAAAAGAAATGTTTTTTTAATTCATCCACTTTAGCAAATTAAGAGAAACAATATTTTTTTTTTACAATTTTAACTAACCATTAAATAGACTTTTTGAAAAACTAATTGGAGTATTATTAGTCAATTTAAGATTTTCAAAATATTGTTAATAGCAATAATTTATCCAGAAATGCAATAACTGTAGATGTATCAAGTTGTTTGAGTCACACCATGAAAGATTGGGAGAGGGTGGTGGAGATGAGGGTGAGAAAGAGTGTGTCTATTTCGGAGAACCAGTTCGGTTTCATGCCAGGGCGGTAGACTATAGAAGCCATTCATCTAGTAAGGAGGTTGATGGAACAATATAGGGAGAGGAAGAAGGACTTGCATATGGTGTTTATTGACTTAGAAAAAGCTTACGATAAAGTCCCTGGCGAGGTTTTATGGAGATGTTTGGCGATTAGCGGTGTCCCAGTAGCGTGCATTACGGTGATTAAGGACATGTACGATGGAGACTCAGGTGAGGACTGTGGGAGATAACTCGGACTATTTCTTAGTAGATATAGGGTTGTATCAAGGATCAGCTCTTAGCCCATTTTTATTTGTCCTGCGATGGATGTGTTGACGCGACACGTTTAAGGAGAGAAGCCATGGTGTATGTTATTTGCAGATGACATAGTGGTGATTGATGAGACGCATTGTGGGGTTAATGCTAGGCTATAGGTGTGGAGACAGACCCTGGTGTCTAAAGGTTTCAAGTTGAGCATGACGAAGACATAGTACTTGGAGTGTAAGTTTAGTTTTGGGGCTCATGAAGCAGAAGTGGACGTGAAGCTCAATACACAGTCATCCCCAGGAGAGAGAGTTTCAAATATTTTGAGTCTGTGATACAGGGTAACAGGGAGATCGATAAGGATGTCGCATACCGTATTGGAGCGGGATGGATGAAATGGAGCCTCGCTTCTGGTATTTTGTGCGACAAGAATGTGTCACCTAGATTCAAGGGCAAGTTCTATGAAGCAGTAGTTAGACCGGCCATGTTGTATGGAGCCGAGTGTTGGCCAGTCAAGAAATCTCATGTTCAGAAGTTGAAAGTAGCGGAAATGAGGAGTTAAGACGGATATGTGGGCATACTAGGAGAGATAAGACTATGAATAAGTATATTAGGGACAAGGTGGGCGTGGCTCCTATAGAAGATAAGTTGCAGGAATCGAGGCTGAGATGGTTCGGGCATGTGAAGAGGAGAGGCCCTGATACCCCGATTAGGAGGTGTGAGAGGTTGACCATAGCAGGTCATGGGAGGGTAGATGGAGGCCTAAGAAGTATTGGGCTGAGGTGATTAGGCAGGACATGACATGAACCTCGATAGGAGGGTGTGGAGGTCGAGGATTAGGGTTGTGGGTTGATAGTCAGTCTAGAGTTTCGCCTAGGCATCTCAGTAGTATTAGTCCTAGTCTTGTATTTTTCTGTGCCTAGCCCCTTACTATTTCATATTGTGTCAATATTTCCAGCAAGACTGAATCTATTTTTATAGTATCGTATTCTTAGGTATTTGTTGTTGCATGTATCTTCATTTGTTCTCTACTAACTTGGTTGTTGCTACTGTCTGTTTATTACTTTATTTTCGCTTCTTTTGAGCCGAGGGTCTTCCGAAAATGACCTCTCTACCTTCATTAGGTAGGGGTAAGGTCTGCGTACACTTCACCCTCCACAAACCCCACTCGTGAGATTTCACTGGACTTTTTGTTGTCGTTATTGTTATTGTTAGTAGCAAAAGTTTAGTAAAATATCCTATTTATCTATCACTTTAAATTAAATAATTGGTCAACGATATTTTGACTTTTGAAAATCAGAAGACATCACTTAATTTTTGCCAATTTCATCTACTCTAAGAAGACATGTCACTAATTAAGCAATTAAGGAAGAATAAAAGCAATTTAATCAAACAAATCTATAATGAATGTTATTAAATTATTTTGCAATGAGTATATCAAAATTTAAGGGACAAATAAAGTAGATAAGTAGGAGTTAGTATTTTATGAGTTCTTTTGAAAGGAATACTAATTAATCAGTTAAAGTGAAGGCATTCCAATCAGCATTCAAGCAAACGTAGATTTCCCTCATTCTCATGGACGTATTGTTATTCACGTAAAATAATTAGCAGAATAAAAAAAAAGGGATTAGTTGATTTGGGATTCGTGAGAATTTAGCGTAACGAACCATAAATGGAATTTGAGAGAGTGAGGGATATATGTAGATGGTTGCTTAACGTATTTGGCTTCCGTATTGCAGCCTTAAGCATAGGACGCTTTCTTCTTCCAATACTAACCATACCCGCCTTTCCAAAAAAAAAAAAAAAGAAAAAAATAATAATAATATACACCGCAGTGTAAAGAAGTTTTAAAGTATTATTAATGTAATTTTAACATGTTATCACAACTTATCTATCCTTTTGTTTTCTTGGTAATTTACCTCACTTTTTGTGAGCACTTGCATGTAGTTATTAATAGCGTACATTTTTTTTATGCCTAACAATAATCTGATTGTGTATATAATTTTTACATTATTAATACATAAAATTAAACCATTTGATTTAAAAAGAAAAAAAAATAGACACCAAATACGCCACCTCGTGGATTGTGTAAAGAATCCTCTAGTGAAGAAGTGAGGCGTTGAGTAATAATGAAGCAAAATATGAGGAGACATTCTTTTGTTCCTTAATCTTCCGCTAGTTTCCAATTTAATCAAACTCTATTATTTTAATATGTTTAACAAAGTCCAAAAGGGACCATATGCGATATGATTGACCCCACTTGATCCTTTACTACGTAGTCAACTTCTGGTCAAGTTAATACTCTATTAAAGTCTAATTCTTATTCAGATAAGTTTCACTATTCTTGGTGTGTAGATGTGAAAGCCAATCAAATTGCAGTGGCAGACACATATAGGTCATTCGGTCTTAAGAATATATATTACGTTCGTACCCGTTATGCTAAAGAGTTAAGAGGAAAATAATTATACCTTGTAAAGTTTTCAGCTATTAATTACTTCATATAATACATCACTTTATTCTATTTTTTTTGTATATCTTTTAACCAAGGTAAAAGTTTTATTAGGAACAAGTCAATAATAATACGGGTACCGAATATTATATGAAAAAGAAAAAAAAAAGTACAGGCCAGCATATTGTCCACAAGCCGATCGTATACGATGAAAATCGGGGCTACCCGATTTCGTTCTTCAATGGAAAAGGTGATATAACGTCGAGAGGTCAGGACACCGAGCTCGGGGTCGAGGCTCCTTTCCAATATCGAGGTCGAGGACGATAACTTTAATTAGAGGTCCGAAGAAGGCCCACTTAGAGATAATACCGTTATGGTTCGGTAACAGAAGATTCTCGCAACGACTCGAAGATCACGGCGTAAATTCCGAAACGGATTAGTCCTTGGCAGTTAGACAGCTGTCCAATAAGATTCCCTACTATAATTAAAAGTGTGCGTTATTTAGGATTCATTTGTAAGGCACAGTTCATTAACGAGAGAATATACATTCGTCACTTTCTTGCTTACTGTTCATCAAAGTTGCCTTATAATTTGCTGTTCTTACTAGCCCACCTCGAGACTATCATAGCTCGAGGTCGAGACTTGGCTTGCATACCGGCTCCTTGTTTATCAATTGGTATTGGATTAAATCACATATCTTTAAAACCACAATATAAGTTTAATTGTTACTCATATTTTAGGGTAAATAGTTTGGCGCCCACTGTGGGGCTAAGGATAATAGTGATTGTTTCAGTACTGATTCTGATAACAGACGTTATTTTCACACTTGTTCTTGTCAAGAATTCTTGTTCTCAGGTTAAAACATGTCAAACTCACAAAACGCACCCGTGCATGGTGATGATGGTCTTGGATTTCACGGCGAAAACGATAACGTAATTTCTCCAGGAGCCGGGGTGCCACCGGCTAATCTCGGAAGAGTACCGGGCGCGATCCAGTCGATATCAGTTGGCACATCGCTTTGAATGCGGATTTAGGTGCGGACCCCGAAGGGAGTACGCAGGGAAGGCCGATCTGGTGGCCAAGGAACACATGGCGTAGAAGACGGGGGAGTTAGCCTCCAGGTAATATTCGAGATGCTACAGGCTCAGCAGGCTGCTATTGCTCAGCTTCAAAGTCAACATAGAACTCCGAGTGGAGTCGAACCAGAGATCGCTCGCCCTACCGAGCCAGTGCCAGAAAGGTCGAATGGTAACAGATCGGGGACTGATCCTACAATTATGAAGATGCTCAAGGAGCTCACAAAAAGAATCGAGTCGGGAGAGAAGAAAATCGAAGATAATGATAAAAAAGTGGAAACATACAACTCCCGAGTTGATCAGATACCTGGGGCACCCCCGATCTTAAAAGGATTGGATGCAAAAAAGTTAGTGCAAAAGCCTTTTCCTCAGAGTGCAGCTTTGAAGCCCATTCCTATGATGTTCCGTATGCCGAATATACCTAAATACAATGGGACAACCGATCCTAACGAACACATCACTTCGTACACATGCGAGATTAAAGGAAATGACTTAAAGGACGACGAGATCGAGTCGGTCTTGTTGAAAAAATTTGGGGAAACTTTGTCAAAGGGAGCAATGATTTAGTATCACAACCTGCCCCCAAATTCCATCGACTCATTTTCCATGTTAGCAGACGCCTTCGTGAATGTCACACCCCGAACCTGGGCCAGGACGTAACATGGCACCCGGTGCCTAACTACATGCGACCGAGCGAACCAACTGGCTGGCTAGATCAACATGTGATATCATAACATACTGAATGCGAAAGATAAACTAACACATGATGATATACTGAAAGTCTGGATGATATAAATCAAAGTGCGAAAATACTAATAAAATTCTGAAATATATTTGTAGCCCACATGGCTTAATAAGAAAAGCCTGCAACTCTTTCTAGCTACTACTCTAGTGTATGAAGCATCTAATAAAGCACTGAAAATACTGACTGTCTGAAAATACTGAAGACTGTAACGTAATGATAATGCCCCGAAAGAACTGGGGATCACCAAATAGCTGGTACGAGAATCCTAGTGCTCTGAATCGTCAACCTGTAAATCATTACCTGCATCGTGAGATGCAGGCCCCGGGCAAAAGGGATGTCATTACATTTGAATTGCACTGGTATGTAAAGCAACTGAAAGAAAGAATTACAAATGCTGAAACTGAAACTAAGCTGATAACTGAGAATTAATAATTGGTACTGAAATGATAACTATTGAAACAGAAACTGAAACGATAGCTGATAACTGATAACGATAACTGATAACTGATAACTAAAGTGATAATTGATAACTGAAATGATAACTGATAACTGATAACTGATAACTGATAACTGATAACTGATAACTGAACTGATAACTGATAACTGAAATGATAACTGATAACTGAACTGAACAAAGGAAGTAAGGATATGAATACTCCCTCTTCTGAATGATGAACAACCTATTTATCTAAATAAGCTACGGCCTCAGGCTCAATATATATATATATATATATATATATATATATATATATATATATATATATGTGCACAAGCTACGGCCTCAGGCCCAAGTATACGTATACATAACTACGTCCTCAGGCCTAGAAATGCATAAAGCATAAACTACAGCCTCAGGCCCAAACATGCATAAAGCATATAAACTACGGCCTCAGGCCCAAATACAGGTGTTCAACATTCAGGAACTGAGAATCAAACTGCAATACATGATAATGAAATACTGAATCACACTGTGTTACATGATACTAGAATATTGGATCACACTGAGTTACATAATACTGGAATACTGAATAGGACTAGACTGAGACATGTATTCTTGAACTGATTATGAACACTGAAACTTCAACTGTTTATGGCATACCGAGTAATCTATACTAAGACCTCGGGGGCACCAAACCCAAGTCTATATTAAATACGCACTGAGTTAACAATGTTCAGAATGAAAGTGGTGAGCGAGTTATGAAGCTAGAGAATAGAAGTTCTACAACTATTCAAGAAACAAGGCTAAACTATATTTCTGAGGCAATTAGTAACGTCGTAAAAGAAACATAGTGTAGGGAGAATCATTAACATTCCCAAACATAGAGAGTTAGCCTCACATACCTTAACTTCCTGCTCTTGAGCATAATACAACGTTTGTCAACCCTTTCAACTTTAATCTAAATCAATACAAGTCAAAGGGATTCCATATTAGCAATAATTCTCATGTTTTGGTCACTTAAGCATCTTATCAAACACTTGGATAAAACACTAGGCTTTCTGCTACTCGACTCTCACTTGCTGACAATTCGGACAATTGGCCGCAAAGTCTGCGACGTTCTTTTTCATGTCTTTCAACTAATAAATCTCCTTTGTCATGATGCATATTTGGGGAACCTGGATGGAAAGAATACCAGGAATTATGGGCTTCTAACATGATCCTCCCTCTTTAAGTCCATCTAAGCCTGGAACACACAATCTGTCTTGGTACCTCAAAGTACCATCATATCCCCCTTATTCAAAAGCCACCGTCTTATACTTGTGAATCTCTTCTTTCAACTGCAACACGTAGGGGTCATCAAACTGTTTCTCCTTCATTTCGGCTGCTAAGGAGGAACAAGTCCTGTTCTAGACAACAACTCCGTCATCTTCGGAGTCCGAAGTCGAACTTCTATCTTGGGTGGTGAACTTCTTTCACCAGAGTTCTCTTATCTACCTCAATCATGAGTTATATTTCCCACACTTGATTATCTTCTTAAGCACTTCCTGAAAACACTTATAGAATTGTTGTGAGCTAAGTCTTTGACCAGTACTCCGAAGTCTAGAGTCTCGTGCAATGGCACTACCTTCGTGACACATAAATAGGCATGATTTTTTATAGCTTTTCTGTGATCACTTTATCATCAATAACTAAGCTCGGTGATCATTCTACTCACTTTGTGTTTCTTAAACATGCTAGACATAATCCCTGTGGTAATTATACAATTTTCCCTCATTACCGAACTGATTTTCTTTTTCATATCCTAAGCTAACTATTCGGATTTCAAATCTCTAACTGGACTTACTGAAAATTTTCACATCACCCCTTAGACCAAAGGTCTTATACTTGTGGATCCTTCTCTTTTTGTTGGGATCCAAATAACTTTCCTTATTTTCAACAATTCTTTGCACTCTACGTCAATGACGACTCATCTTCCGACATACTTTTGAGAAATCTTTCTTACTAGGAAAAGCTAAATTATTCACTTAACGGAAAGCTAATGTATTCACAACTATCATATACAATCTTAATAATTTAACTCTGCTCACACTGTCAATCCTGGAGAAACCACATTACGATAATTCCTAACGGCTATTCTTCTATAGTTTGTGCTCTCACTGCTAGCTAATTTTTTTCCCACCGCCACTGTACTTCGAGTTTAACTTAAAATCTTTGGGTTCTAACACGCGTTCGGTATTTCAAACTGTCATCCACTCACTAGAGTTAACCTGGCTAAGTGAATCAAATTGTACCTCTACTAGCTCTGCTGAAAGTGCTAATTCACTGTATCAACTCAAAACTTACTTACTATTCTTTTACTAACCACCTGCTACCATCATGTTTTCTTGCTTTGCTTTGAATAACTAAAGTAAAGCATAATGTTATTCTAACTTCCCTCACCATCGGGCCCTGTTCTACGATCGCATACTATCCCTTTTTTTTCTTCTAAACTATGTGCATGGATCACACTTAGGGAATTCATCTGCCTTAAATGAAATTGGAATATCTAACCCCAAACTTTCTATACAATACTAAATCATATCATACTATAAACATCCCGGGCAATCATTTAGTCACATAACCTAAGGGGGAACTACCATATCTTTTATCTTACATCAATAGCTGCTTCTTATAGTAACTTACTAACGTGGTACTTCTAGTTCTAATTTGAATAAATATGAACAACTTATAATCGTTCCCTGAAATGCACTATTGGCTGCTCTTGGTTCTCGTTGCATACATCATATCTTCTACTCATTTGCATGAGTTCTACGAAAAATACATCTCTAATAATAACAATCGTTACTCCTAGGTTTTTTACCATTAGGATCTTTTCTGTCCAAACTATAGGGACCAATTTTAGGGTCTGACATCTGAACTATCATCATCCAACTTGTGGCTCCATTTCCAAAAATTAAATGAAGTTGTTCTAGGAGGTAAAACACATACGAATACACTACCATGTACAAACTTATCATTTAAAGTATACCATCATCTGATAAATCACTTCCTGCGCCCTCCGGTGAGTCTTGGTCTTAATCCGAACCTAAAATATGCGAAGATTTCGCCATGATCACTGTCACTTACATTTTCTTTTAGCACCCATAGGCATCATTGTATACTCACCAGTCACCAGGATTTTGATACACTGAAAATAAGATATTTGGTAAACATATAACTAAATACTGGAGTACTGAATAACCAGAACTTGCTAATTGAAAGACTGTATAACTGGTAACTGAGGTAAACTGATAACCATAAGACATGATAATTGCTTTTGTACTTTCTGATAAGGTTATGCTCTAATCTGTACTACTATCCATTGCATCCCACTTTTAACATCCTCTCAAGTCTCGTATTTACCAAAATGTACTCCATAATTATACCCCAATGGGCAATTATCCTCTCTAGGACCTTAGGTTTTTCCTGCATCGCTTGGGGATCCAATACGTTTGCAATTTGATTGGAAGAGAAGGTTAACTATTGCTCTAAGCTTCATGGCACGATCTAGAATAGAAACAAATGAGACAATCCTGGATGTCTTAGTAGTTAACCGTTTATATGAGTGGCCGACACACACATATAATGGAAACTCCACTGGACACGGATTCATAGACTCCCTAAGACTCTTGAACCTAGTGCTCTGATACCAAGCTTTGTCACGCCCCGAGCCTAGGCCTGGACGTAACACGGCACCCGGTGCCTGACTACATGCGACCGAACGAACCAACTGGCTGGCTGAATCAACATGTGATATCATCACATATTGAATGCGGAAGATAAACTAACACATGATGATATACTGAAAGTCCGGATGATATAAATCAAAGTGAGAAAATACTAATACAATTATAAAATATATTTGTAGCCCATATGGCTTAATAAGAAAAGCCTGCGACTCTTTCTAGTTGTTACTCTAGTCTATGAAGCCTCTAATGAAGCACCGAAAATACTGAAGACTGTAAGGTAATGATAATGCCCTGAAAGAACTGGGGATCACCAAATAGCGGTACGAGAATCCTAGTGCTCTGAATCGTCAACCTGTAAATCATTACCTGCATCGTGATATGCAGGCCCCGGGCAAAAGGGACGTCATTACATTTGAATTGCACTGGTATGTAAAGCAACTAAAAGAAAGAATTACAAATGCTGAAACTCAAACTAAGCTGATAACTGAGAATTGATAATTTGTACTGAAATGATAACTATTGAAACAGAAACTGAAATGATAGCTGATAACTGATAACGATAACTGATAACTGATAACTAAAATGATAATTGATAACTGAAATGATAACTGATAACTGATAACTGAAATGGCAACTGATAACTGAAATGATAACTGATAACTGAACTGAACAAAGGAAGTAAGGATATGAATACTCCCTCTTCTGAATGATGAACAAACTATTTATCTAAATAAGCTACGGCCTCGGGCCCATTATATATATGTGCACAAGCTATGGCCTCAGGCCCAAGTATACGTATACATAACTACGTCCTCAGGCCCAGAAATGCATAAAGCATAAACTACGGCCTAAGGCCCAAACATGTATAAAGCATATAAACTATGGCCTCAGGCCCAAATACAGGTGTTCAACATTCAGGAACTGAGAATCAAACTGCAATACATGATAGTGAAATACTGAATCACACTGAGTTACATGATACTATAATACTGGATCACACTGAGTTACATAATACTGGAATACTGAATAGGACTAGACTGAGGCATGTATTCTAGAACTGATTATGAACACTGAAACTTCAACTGTTTATGGCATACCGAGTAATCTATACTAACTTGGGGGCACCAAACCCAAGTCTATATTGAATACGCACTGAGTTAACAACATTTAGAATGAAAGTGGTGAGCGAGTTATGAAGCTAGAGTATAGAAGTTCTACAACTATTCAAGGAACTAGGCTAAACTATATTTCTGAGGCAATTAGTAACGTCGTAAAGGAAACATAGTGTAGGGAGAATCATTAACATTCCCAGACGTAGAGAGTTAGCCTAACATACCTTAACTTCCTGCTCTTGAGCATAATACAACGTTTGTCAACCCTTTCAACTTTAATCTAAATCAATACAAGTCTAAGGGATTCCATATTAGCAATAATTCTCATGTTTTGGTCACTTAAGCGTCTTATCAAACACTTGGTGAAAATAAAGCTTCATAGTCCTTATTAATGGTGTCTCTACACCCAATAACCCATTCTCTTGTTCCTAGATAAATTCTAAAGTCTCAAATGGTTATAATCAACATTATTCTTTATCATCCATAAGGTAAACAATACCCTTAACCAATAATCAACAATCAACACCCCAAACCTATAATCGTTCATGCTTTTCTATCAAACCCCTCAACTCATATCTCATGAACTAGGGTTCATAATCATTAAACCAATGCTAGAATCAATTAGAGGGTGAAGACATTACCTCTTTGAAGTTCAATCCCCTTGAATTCAAGTTCTAGGGTTCCTTTTCTCAACAATGATGTCCCAATCGAATATCTAATGATATCGAGGGTTTACCCATGTTAATAAGATGTTGGGAACTTAAAATTAACTTAGAATCACTATTAGAACTTACCTTGGGTGGTGGAGGGACCCTTAAGGAGTTAGGTTTTTGAGATCTTTCCTTTCTGGAGCAAGTTTTTATATTTTCGAGCTGTGGGGGATGAAATAGGGCTTAAAAAATGACTCCCCAAGTTTGCCACCGCGCCCCTGTAGGCCTGACCGCGGTCTCGACCGCGGTAAATAGTAGGAACACAGCCTCACGATCGCGGTCGTGGTCCGGGCATGGTGGTTGCTCACTATTTTGTAAAACAGACATAACTTTTTTCATAGAGCTCTGTTTGGATTCCACAATATATTGTTTGAAAGCCATTTCAAAGGCATACAACTTTTGTCTTTTGAGTTTTCCCAAATTCATTATACAATTTCACTAACTGCTTATGGAAGACGGACCTTTTGTAAACTTAGTCGATTTTATCGAATCTTATGCACCCCACTCTCCATCTTGATTCCGAAACAACTATTTTCACCAATAATCATCCCTCCTAGACCAATTTTAGGGTCTAACATCTGAACTATCATCATCCAACTTGTGGCTCCATTTTTAAAAATTAAATGAAGTTGTTCTAGGAGGTAAAACACATACGAATACACTACCATGCACAAACTTATCATTTAAAGTATACCATCATCTGATAAATCACTTCCTGCGCCCTCCGGTGAGTCTTGGTCTTAATCCGAACCTAAAATATGTGAAGATTTCGCTATGATCACTGTCACTTACATTTTCTTTTAGCACCCATAGGCATCATTGTATACTCACCAGTCACCAGGATTTTGATACACTGAAAATAAGATATTTGGTAAACATATAACTAAATACTGGAGTACTGAACAACCAAAACTTGCTAATTGAAAGACTGTATAACTGGTAACTGAGGTAAACTGATAACCATAAGACATGATAATTGCTTTTGTACTTTCTGATAAGGTTATGCTCTAATCTGTACTACTATCCATTGCATCCCACTTTTAACATCCTCTCAAGTCTCATATTTACCAACATGTACTCCATAATTATACCCCAATGGGCAATTAACCTCTCTAGGATCTTAGGTTTCTCCTGCATCGCTTAGGCATCCAATACGTTTGGAATTCGATAGGAAGAGAAGGTTAAGTGGCCGGCACACACATATAAAGGAAACTCCACTGGACACGGATTCATAGACTCCCTAAGAATCTTGAACCTAGTGCTCTGATACCAAGCTTTGTCACGCCCCGTACCTAGGCCTGGATGTAACACGGCACCCGGTGCCTGACTACATGCGACCGAGTGAACCAACTGGCTGGCTGAATCAACATGTGATATCATCACATATTGAATGCGGAAGATAAACTAACACATGATGATATACTGAAAGTCCGGATGATATAATCAAAGTGCGAAAATACTAATACAATTCTGAAATATATTTGTAGCCCACATGGCTTAATAAGAAAAGCTTGCGACTCTTTCTAGCTGTTACTCTAGTCTATGAAGCCTCTAATGAAGCACTGAAAATACTGAAGACTGTTAGGTAATGATAATGCCCCGAAAGAACTGGGGATCACCAAATAGCGGTACGAGAATCCTAGTGCTCTGAATCGTCAACCTGTAAATCATTACCTGTATCGTGAGATGCAGGACCCGGGCAAAAGGGACATCGTTACATTTGAATTGCACTGGTATGTAAAGCAACTGAAAGAATGAATTATAAATGCTGAAACTGAAACTAAGCTGATAACTGAGAGATGATAATTGGTATGATAACTATTGAAATAGAAACTGAAACGATAGCTGATAACTGATAATGATAGCTAACAACTGATAACTAAAATGATAATTGATAACTAAAATGATAACTGATAACTGATAACTGAACTGATAACTGATAACTGAAATGACAACTGATAACTGAAATGATAACTGATAACTGAACTGAACAAAGGAAGTAAGTATATGAATACTCCCTCTTCTGAATGATGAACAACCTGTTTATCTGAAAAAGCTACGGCCTCGGGCCCAATATATATATGTGCATAAGCTACAACCTCAGGCCCAAGTATACGTATACATAACTACGGCCTCAGGCCCAAAAATGCATAAAGCATAAACTACGGCCTCAGGCCCAAACATGCACAAAGCATATAAACTACAGCCTCAGGCCCAAATACAGGTGTTCAACATTCAGGAACTGAGAATAAAACTGCAATACATGATAGTGAAATACTAAATCACACTGAGTTACATGATACTAGAATACTGGATTACACCGAGTTACATAATACTGGAATACTGAATAGGACTAGACTGAGACATGTATTCTTGAACTGATTATGAACACTGAAACTTCAACTATTTTTGGCATACCGAGTAATCTATACTAAGACTTGGAGGCACCACACCCAAGTCTATATTGAATACGCACTAAGCTCTCAACTTTCAGAATGAAAGTGGTATGCGAGTTATGAAGCTAGAGAATAGAAGTTCTACAACTATTCAAGGAACTAGGCTAAACTATATCTGAGGCAATTAGTAACGTCGTAAAAGAAACGTAGTGTAGGGAGAATCATTAACATTCCCAAACATAGAGAGTCAGCCTCACATACCTTAACTTCCTGCTCTCGAGCATAATACAACGTTTGTCAACCCTCTCAACTTTAATTTAAATCAATACAAGTCAAAGGGATTCCATATTAGCAATAATTCTTATGTTTTGGTCACTTAAGCATCTTATCAAACACTTGGTGAAAATAAAGCTTCATAGTCCTTATTAATGGTGTCTCTACACCCAATAACCCATTCTCTTGGTCCTAGATAAATTCTAAAGTCTCAAATGATTATATTCAACATTATTCTTTATCACCCATAAGGTAAACAACACCCTTAACCAATAACCAACAATCAACACCCCAAACCTATAATCGTTCATGCTTTTCTATCAAGCCCATCAACTCATATCTCAAGAACTAGGGTTTATAATCATTAAACCAATGCTAGAATCAATTAGAGGGTGAAGACATTACCTCTTTGAAGTGCAATCCCCGTGAATTCGAGTTCTAGGGTTCATTTTCTCAACAATGATGTCCTAATCGAATATCTAATGATATGGAGGGTTTACCCATGTTAATAAGATATTGGAAAATTAAAATTAACTTAGAATCACTATTAGAACTTACCTTGGGTGGTGGAGGGACCCTTAAGGAGTTAGGTTTTTGAGAGTTTTCCTTTCTAGAGCAGGTTTTTATGTTTTGGGGCTGTGGAGGACGAAATAGGGCTTATAAAATGACTCCCCAAGTTCGCCCCTGCGCCCCTATAGGCCTGACCGCGGTCCCGACCACGGTAAATAGCAGGAACATTGCCTCATGACCGCGGTCGCGGTCCGGGCGTGGTGGTTGCGCACTGCTCTGTAAAACGAGCATAACATTTTGCACAGAGCTCCGTTTGGGCTCCACAATATATCGTTGGAAAGCAATTTCAAAGGCCTACAACTATCATCTTTTGAGTTTTCCCAAATTCCTTAAAAAGTTTCACTAACTGCTGCTGGAATACGGACCTTTTGTAAACTTAGTCGATTTTGTCGAATCTTATGCACCTCACTCTCCATCTTTATTCCGAAACAACTATTTTTACCAATAATCATCCCTCTAGGACTTCATATGTCTAAATTATCAAATTAATACCCATTTAACATATCCACACCTAGTCCGAATGTATGGGGTGTTACAGTGAAGGCACACGCCAGGGCCATAAAGGTCGCAACAAGGAAATCAGACGTTTTTAAGATAAGACAGAGGGGTGATGAAATGCTGAGGGAGTTAGTATATCGATTTCAAATAGAACTCATGGAGTTGCCACCGGTCACAGATGATTGGGCCGTCGAAGCTTTCACCTAACGGTTGGATGAGCGAAGTTCGATCGCATCACGACAGTTGAAACAAAACTTGGTCGAGTATCCATCCGTAACATGGGCAGATATGCACAATAGATATCAATCGAAGATCAGGGTCAAGGAAGACCAATTAGGAGTCCCTTCCGGTTCAGTACATCCAAACAGGTTAGCAGTTAAAACCCAGAGGGACATCGACAGGGAACCAAGGTTGAACAGGGAGCGATATAAACCATATACCGCGAATCGAAGGAACAATGGATCGGGATGCAATCCCCTCCGGAATCAATGAAGGAACGATCGAGGAAAAAATTTTTGGGGACTTATGAGTAAGAATGTCGATCCTGCGGAGGCACCTCGATTATCGGAATACAACTTTAGCGTTGATGCATCAGGAATTGTGTCGGCAATCGGAAGGATCAAAGATACTAGATGGCCTAGACCCATACAAATCGATCCTTCCCAAAGAAATCCAAATTTGATGTGCAAATATCATGGCACACATGGTCACAAAACCGAGGATTGCAGGCAATTAAGGGAGGAGGTAGCCCGTCTGTTCAACGAGGGTCACCTTCGAGAGTTCCTCAGCGATCGAGCCAAGAACCATTTCAGAAATAGAGATGCCAATAGGAAAAAAGAACAGGAGGAACCGCAGCATGTCATTCATATGATCTTCGGTGAGGTCGATATTCCACAAGGGCCCGTATTCAAGCGCACTAAGGTATCAATTACTAGGGAGAAACGAAGCCGGGATTATATGCTCGAGGGTTCATTATCATTCAACTACGAGGAAGCAGAAGGTATTTCTCAACCACACAACGACGCTCTGGTAATTTCTATCTTATTAAATAATGTTCGAGTTAAGTGTGTTTTAGTGGATCCAGGTAGTTCGGCGAACATCATCCGATCGAGGGTCGTGGAGCAACTCGGTTTGCAAGATCAAATTGTGCCCCTAGCTCGAGTCTTAAATGGCTTCAACATGGCCAGTGAAACAACTAAAGGTGAGATTATTCTACCGGTGAACGTAGCTAGAACCATTCAAGATACCAAGTTCCATGTGATCGAGGGCGACATGAGGTACAATGCCCTACTCGGGAGGCCTTGGATCCACAACATGAGGGCAGTTCTTTCAACTCTTCACCAAATGATGAAATTCCCGACGTTGGACGGTGTGAAAATGGTGTATCAGGAGCAGCACGCTGCAAATGAAATGTTTGCAGTTGATGAGGTCATACCGGTATCAATGTTATGAACCTCGGAAAGGTCGAGCATCAAAGGTAAACAGGAAACCAAACAGCAATCACAGCCACCAGCCTCGACCGAATCTAGAAAGCAGGAGATAGAAGAAGAAGAGGAGGATTTTCTGACTCCTCGAACCTTTATTGTACCCGAAGACTCCGATGCCACCAAATCAACGATCGAGGAGCTGGAAAAGGTTATATTGATCGAGTACCTACCGGAGCGAAAGGTATATCTGGGAACGGGGTTAACCCCCAAACTCAGGAAAAAGTTTATTCAATTCCTTATCCATAACATGGATTGTTTTGCTTGGTCCCATTTAGACATGACATGGATCCCACCGGAGATAACGGCGCATCGGCTAAGCCTTGACCCCAGGTTCAAACCGTTGAAACAAAAGAGAAGGCCCAGGTCCGAGGTAAAGCATGCATTCATAAAGGACGAGGTAACCAAAATTCTCAAAATAGGGTCTATTTGGGAGGTAAAATACCCTGATTGGTTAGCCAATGTAGCCGTGGTCCCTAGAAAGGGGAACAAACTTAGAATGTGTGTAGATTACATGGATTTGAACAAGGCATGCCCTAAAGACTCTTTTCCACTACCTAACATCGATCGCATGATCGATGCCATGGCTGGCCACGAGACCTTACCTTTCTCGACGCTTATTCTAGGTATAATCAAATTTAGACGAACCCGGAAGTCCAGGAGAAGACCTCATTTATCACTAAATATGGAACATATTGTTACAATGTAATGCCCTTTGGGCTAAAAAATGCGGGAGCTACTTACCAACGCCTAGTAAATAAGATGTTCGAAGAACAAATAGGTAAGTCAATGGAAGTTTATATTGATGACATGTTAGTTAAGTCCCTGCGCGCAGAGGACCATTTGGCTCATTTGTTAGAAACGTTCGAGGTTTTGAGGAAGTACAACAGGAAACTCAACCCCGAGAAATGTGATTTCGGGGTCGGCTCGGGCAAGTTCCTAGGCTTCATGGTGTCAAATCGGGGGATCAAGATCAACCCCGATAAAATCAAGGCCATCGAAGACATCACCATCGTGGACAACGTAAAAGCCGTGCAGAGGCTAACTAGGCGGATAGATGCTTTAGGCTGATTTATCTCGAGGTCATCGGATCGAAGCCACATATTTTTCTCTTCACTCAAGAAGAAGAATGATTTCACCTGGACCCCGAATGTCAACAAGCATTAGAGGAATTAAAACGATACCTATTGAGCCCACCATTGCTTCACACCCTGAAGGCAGATGAGAAACTACTTATATTTGGCGGTGTCGGAAATTGCGGTATGTGGTGTACTAGTTTGAGAAGACCAAGGTACGCAATTTCCCATTTAATATGTGAGTCGAACCTTAGGGGAAGCAGAAACTAGATATCCACATTTTAAAAAATTAGCACTTGCTCTAATAAGCGCTTCTAGAAAGCTGAAACTATACTTTCAATGTCACCCCATAAGTGTGTTAACCCCTTACCCACTTCGTAATATTTTGCACAAGCCCGAACTTGCGGGTCGATTAACCAAATGGGCCGTCGAAGTCAGTGGGTACGATATCGAGTATCAACCCCGAAGGGCCATCAAGTCTCAAATTTTAGAGGACTTCGTGGCCGATTTCACACCAACCCTCGTACCCGAAGTTTAAAAGGAAGTCATGTTAAAATCGGGGCCGTCGAACTCAGTGGGTACGATATCGAGTATCAACCCCGAAAGGCCATCAAGTCTCACATTTTAGAGGACTTTGTGGCCGATTTCACACCAACCCTCGTACCCGAAGTTTAAAAGGAAGTCTTGTTAAAATCGGGCACGTCATCGGGGGTATGGACCCTTTTCACGGATGGCGCTTCTAATGTGAAGGGGTCCGGGCTAGGCATCATTTTGAAGCCACCCACGGGTAGCACCATTAGGCAATCCATCAAAACTTCTAGGTTGACTAACAATGAGGCCGAGTATGAGGCCATGATTGCAGGTCTCAAGCTAGCTAAATGCTAGGGGGCAGAAGTCATTGACACCAAGTGTGACTCTTTATTGGTGGTGAACCAACTAAAAGAAGCGTCGAAGTTTGAGAGGATATAATGCAAAGATATTTGGACAAGCTACATGTAACTTTGCACCGCTTCAAGGAGTGGAATCTAGATCATGTACCCCGAGAACAAAATAGTGAGGCCGATGCACTTGAAAAATTGGGGTCATCAGTCGAAGAAGATGATATTATCCTGCGACTATCGTCCAATTATCGAGATCTGTGGTCGAGGAGGGCCATGCCGAGATACATTCTACGAGCTTGAGCTGGGATTGGAGGAACAACAATATTGAATATTTAAAGAGCAGAAAGCTCCCATCCGACCCTAAAGAGTCAAGGGCCCTACGAGCCAAAGCCGCTCGGTTTACATTGGATGAAGGTGGAACGGTATACAGAAGAACGTTTGATGGACCATTGGCGGTATGTTTAGGACCGAGGGACACCAATTATGTTTTATGAGAGATCCATGAAGGCACTTGTGGGAACCACTCCGGCGCCGAATAATTGATTCACAAAATCATTAGAGCAGGGTATTCTGGGATAGCATGGAAAAAGACAGTAAGGAGTTTGTTCGAAAATATGATAAATGTCAAAGGTTTGCACCGATGATCCATCAGCCCGGAGAGCAACTTTATTCAGTCCTATCCTCATGGCCGTTCATGAAATGGGGGATGGATATTGTCGGCCCTCTGCCAATGGTGCCAGGTAAAGCTAAATTCATTTTGTGTATGACTGACTACTTTTCTAAATGTGTGGAAGCACAGGCCTTCAAGAAGGTTAGAGAAAAAGAAGTTATAGACTTCATCTGGGACCACATCGTCTGTCGATTCAGGATACCTACCGAAATTGTATGTGACAACGGAAAGCAATTCATCGGCAGCAAGGTAACGGAGTTCCTCGAAGAACACAAAATAAAAAGGATCTTAACGATGCCGTATCACCCAAGCGGAAATGGACAGGCCGAATCGACGAACAAGACTATCATTCACAACTTAGAGAAAAGGTTGAACGACGCTAACGGGAAATGGAGGGAATTTCTGCCCGAAGTTCTTTGGGCGTATGGAATGACATCGAAGTCCAGCATGGGGGCAACCCCGTTCTCCTTAGTATATGGCTCCGAGGCCTTAATTCTAGTCGAGGTCGAGGAACCTAGCGCCAGATTTCGACATGCAACGGAGGAATCAAATCACGAGGCTATGAATACTAGCCTCGAACTTTTGGATGAAAAACGAGAATAAGCTGCGCTTGTTCGGATGGCTGCATAGAAACAAAGAATTGAGAGATATTACAATAGAAGAACCAAACTTCGCCACTTCGGAATCGGGGAATTAGTTTTAAGGAAAATAACCCTCAATACTCGAGGCCGAAATGAAGGGAAACTAGGCCCAAATTGGGAAGGGCCATATCGAGTTATCGGTGTCGTCGGGAAGGGATCTTACAAACTCGGCACAATGGAGGGCGGACAATTGTCAAACAATTGGAATGTATCACTGCTTAAATGATGTTATTGCTGAGGTATGACTTTCTCCCTTTTTCCATTTGTATTTGATACTAACTTATTACAGGTGTTCGATCGAAGACATCGAGAAAACTCTTCAACACGAAGACCTTAGGTTTTAAAGCACGCGTTGCACTCTTTTTCCCTTAGATCGGTTTTTATCTCAAATGGGTTTTTCTGGCGAGGTTTTTAACGAGGCAAGAATTATGTGCTACCTAAGGAAGATTCAATAGTATCCAAGGCTTCTTTTCAATCAACCTCGAATACTGGGGGGCATCACCCTCGGAGGATATAATTTCGAGAAAAATACTTCATAACAAAGGGTCTTGATAGGGAAACTTTGTAATGGGCCAAACGGTCGATTGAACCGTGTCCATATAGATTAGTCTAGCCCCGATGGAAAAATATGTACGCATGTATAAATTATTCAAAGAAGTATTCTCTCTATATCAAACACTTTGTGTCTCAAAGAAAAGTTGTTACTATACGAGCTCTATACTTATGATTTTGTGAAAAATGGCTCAAGGGCCAAGCACAAATATACCTCGAACATTCGAGGACTGACATCGATAATCAACATGTTCGAGTTATCTAAACTCAAATTCGTACGACCTCAAGAGGCACCCCTCGATTTATAGGGCAAGGCCATCTTTCTCGGGGACTAATACCTCGAACAAGTTCGAAGTGTTATTGGGAAATAATCCCAAGAGGCATACCCAAAGGCTACGACCAAATTAATGCGACACAGAGACATTCGAATCCCGCAATCAAAATAAGACTTCAAATTCTATGAAAAACTGGTTAAAAAAGGCTACCCGCAACAAATAATAAAAAAGGGCTTAGATAAAATCAGCCCTCGAAAAACCTTAAGAGGTATCAAATTACCTTAACTCGAACGTGCTAAGGCACAAAAAGCAAAAGGATCTCAATCGGCATCGGACCCTCAAAAACCCAATGGGTAAAAAAATACATGCTAAGGCATAAAGAAATTTTTACTAAGTCTTTTAAGCCGAAAAGGGGAAAGAATAGCCATCATTTAGGGTCCATAAAGATCCTAAGGGCCAATACACTTAGGGTTAGAGATCTTATTCTCACTCTATCCGAACCCAATGGTTTGATTATCCCGAGCCCAAATAAACAATAACTTGATTATGGCTCAAGGACTCACTATTATCCAGCAAAAACCCGTAAGGGCATATGCCTCGAAGTTCGAACCTTTTCCGAACTCGACCATGGTAACTTCAAGGAAGCCACCCGAGACATCATCTCGAACAAACCATTCAAAACATGAAACTATGCTAAGATTTTGCAAGGCAAAAAACATGCTCATAAAAATTGAGAAGGCATTCATGGAAAATTTTCTTTTCAATATATGTACAAGAGACCGTCAGGGGTCTTACAAAAAAGAAAAAGAAAAAATCCTAACTATGCCCGGGCTGGTTTCTCCCTCGGGAGCGGCTTCTCCTTCGGGACCCTCGTCATTATCAGACCCGCCCTAGCTGCCTTCGGCATCATCATCATCGTCGGAGGAGACGAGAAATCTGGTATCAGCTTCGAGCGCCTTTACTTGAGCTATCTCTACAGAGAGGTCGTAAACTCGAGCATGGATTTCCTTGAGGGCCTCCCGCCGGGGTTGGCACTTGGCCAAATTATTGCTCCGTCGCTCTCGGTCGGCGGCTTCCCTTTAGGTGCGTTTGAGCCTTAGCATCAGCCAAGTATACAACAATGGTTTTGTTAGCCGTGACCTTTGTCTCCCCGACCTCTGCCTTGGCCTCTGCCAGCTTGACCTCGAGTTCATCGATCTTTCTTGCTTGGGCCGAATTTTTCTCTTTAGCTCCCCGAAGTTGGGCCTCGGCCTAGGCCAGTTTAGCCAAAGCCGCCTCTTTCTCCGCAGTAAGGCGGTTCATAATCTCTTTGCACCGATCGCAATCGGCCTTGATCTGATCGACCTCCCTACGAAGCAGCTCGATCCTATCCAGTTTTTGCTACAGCTGAGACACTAAAGTATTAGCCTCCACAGTTGGGTCGAGTAGACCGTACTCTTTCAAAAGGACAGTTACCCGCTTGTCTAGCTCGGCCTCATCCTTGTGAGCCTTGGCCAAATCTGCCCGAAGGTCCCTGAGCTCCTCATCCTTTTTGACTGCAAAGGAGTTTCAAAGTGTTCCTTTCATCCGAGGTCTTTTGGAGCTCGGCCTCACATTGGCTCAGGTCGGCCCTAAACTTGGTAAAAGCTTACGCAAAAAGAAGGATACAAGTTAGGGTAAAGAGAGAAGAATATAAGGAAAATGCAACGATAGGAATTAATACTTACTCGGGAGAAAAGGCGTTGAGCCTCTTCGAAGAGGGTAGATGCGTCGTTGAGACTGGCAGCATCATCGACCCCAGTAAAGCAATCCCGAAAGGGATCCTCTTCGCTGAGGACTCCACCCAAGTCAGGCGTCTGTAGAGCCCGAGCCTCCCTTATGGCCTCTTCAGAATAAACCGGTAGAGAGGGAGAGTGACCTATTGTCATGGCCCCTAGCGAATCACTCGAGGCATTCTGTTCAGTGCGGGGGATCTCGGAACCCGCCCCCTCCGGTGTGCTTGTTGATGGTCAAGGAACAATCACGACCTCGGGCGATTCAAAGGTTTTGCCCGCAACTTTCTTCGAAGCCTCCTCATCACGAGGTAAGGTCTTCGGCTCGGAGGGTTTAGCAGCTTCAACCGGTTTTCTAGTTCAAACCACCAACGCCGAGTCTTCACCCTCGTCGTCTTCCTCATTATAGAGCTGTTGGACCGATTCTATATCCACCTGAACGAGATTTCCTCTGCGTCTTCGAGCTGGAGCCTTTTTATCTTGGGGGCCCTCAGGCTTCGAGACCCTTTTCCTCTTATTATCTTTCCCCGATTTCGGTATCGGGGACCCGGTCTCTTCCCCAGGTGGGACCGGCCTCATTTCAGAGAAATCTCCAATACCTGCATTTAGAAAAATCAAATATGAGTAAAAAGACATCTCCAATAAAGAGGAATGCATCAAAAGCTTATGAGATGAACTTACCATGATGTTTGGCTTACCATTTGCCCCTCGCCAAGTCACGCCAACGGCATTCGTTATAAGAGGAGGTCGCGTCTAGTTTCCGGACCCAGTCTTCGAGGTCGGTGACCAAATGAGGCGTCCAAGCGACCGCTGTGAAGTAGATGAAGGCATCACATAATGCAAAAAAGGAGTATGAAGGTTAATGGGTAATAAACTTCACTTACGTTTTGGGTTCCACTTATCTGGGAACGATATTTTCTCTTTCGGGATAATATCGCAGGTCCTCACTCGCACGAATCGGCTCATCCAACCCCGATGTTTATCTTCATCGCTGCTGGCAAAATATTCCTCGGTCGACCGGTGTTAGAGCTTGATCAACCCTCGGAAAAGCTGAGGCCGATATAGTCGAATAAGATGGTTGAGGGTGAACTCTAACCCCTTGGCCTTGCTGGAGAAAAAACGAAGCATGATCACTATGCGCCAGAAAGAAGGGTGGTACTGGCCGAGGATGACCAGGTACCTCTTGCAGAAGTCGATGACGACTGGATTGATGGGACCCAGTAGGAAGGGGTAAGTATAGACACTTAGGAACCCCTCCACATGAGTGGTGATACTCTCATCGGGGACAGGGATCTGTACCACGACCTCCCCCCCAAACCATAATCTCTCTTCATGGCCTCGAGGTGTTTCTCCATTATTGAGCAGATATATCTCGATACATGCTCATATCGGCCCGGAATCGCAGGGGGATTCTCGACTCTGAAGTCGTTCTTTGTGATGCAAGGGTCGGGAACAATCTCATGAAGGGTCGGCGCTTTATCATCGGCCGGTCGGGAAGAGAGGAGGAAGCTTTCTCCTTTTTAAGAACGGTTTTGGAAGTTTTCGCCATTGATTCATGTTAGAGGAAGCGGAAAGATGTGGAGTTTGATATTTTTTGGCACTAAAAGGGTTGAAGCACCAAGTAGTGAAAGAGAGAGATGAAGAGAGTGAGAGATGAGGGAAGTTTGAAAGTGGAAGAAAAGTTCTTGACTCAAATAGAAGCCCTATATTTATAGGAACACGGTGACAGTTCGGCGGCGCTAGTAGCCGACTGCCACTAGCAGGCATTTAATATTTTGGGGAAGCGAACCAACGGGACGTTTCGGTCGCCTCGAGCGCCTACGTCACGGGAATGATGTCATCATCAGGGACTCTGAAAAATTGAGGCTCAAGTCGTTTCTTATTATTTTATTCTAAGAAACGAGGGGACTATCTGTATTCAATGGAAAAGATGATACCACGTCGAGAGGTCAGGACACCGAGCTCGGGATCGAGGCTCCTTTACAATATCGAGGTCGAGGATGATAACTTTAATTTGGGGTCGGAGGAAGGCCCACTTCGAGATAATACCGTTGTGATTCGGTAACAGAAAGAGCAAGATTCTCGCAACGACCCAAAGATCACGCCGTAAATTCAGGAACAGATTAGTCCTTGGCGGTTTTATAGTTGTCCAATAAGATTCCCTACTATAATTAGAAGTGTACCTTATTTAGGATTCCCTATTATATAAAGGGGAGCCCATTTATTTGTAAGGCACGGTTCATTAACGAGAGAATATACATTCATCACTTTCTTGCTTACTGTTAATCAGAGTTGCCTTATAATTTACTTTTCTTACTTGCCCACCTCGAGACTGTCATTGCTCGAGGTTGAGACTTGGTTTGCATACTGGTTTGACTTGCTTTATTCTTCAATTTATATATTTAACTCCTTGTTTATCAATTGGTATTTGATTAAATCACATATCTTTAAAACCACAATATAAGCTTAATTATTACTCGGATTTTAGGGTAAACACGATGTATCACATCATACTGTATGAGTTTTTCAACAATCTATATATTATTAAAAGCCAAAGAAAAATGCACCGTTTTAATTCAAGTGGTAGCCTAAAAAAATCTCATGGCATAATTAGTTAACAAATAATTATTTAGTTAATAATTAATTATTGAAAATTAACTACCTAAAATTAACTACTCAAACATGGGTGAGGGTTGATTTTTCTTTTTTAGCAAATATACCACTAGGCAGGCTGCCTAGTGGCTAATATATAAATAAAATCCCAAAATGGGTCCAAAGCTTACAAGATGTCCAAACCAAAATAGAAGTTGCATGAAGCTACTAGCTACTAAAAATATAGAAAACCTAAAGTCTAATGAACTAGCTAATACAACATTGTCTGCTTAATGGTTCCTTCTCCAGTCAGTGTATGTCAATCCAATTGCAAGTGGCAAATACCAAGCAGCACCTATCATGCTCTCACCAGGCGCCAGTGTATCCAGTCCATAGGCTAAAATGAATTCCAAACATCTCCACCACAGAATTGAAGCCAACATTGTCTTCCAATCATTAGTGTTGCTACAATATGATCTCCATATGCAGTGTACTGACTGTATCCAAGTATAAATCATGTGGTCGATCCTCAATATTATCATGTAAAAAGCATGGCTACACCTGTCTTGAGGCTGGCTTGAGGCAGGCTTTTCAAGGCAAAAGCCAGGCTGGGGCTGGCTTTAAGCAGGCTTTTCAAGGCAAAAGCCAGGCTGGGACTGGCTTTAAGCAGGCTTTTCAAGCCAAAAGCCAGGATGGGGCTGGCTTTAAGCAGGCTTTGCAAGGGAAAAGCTAGGCTGGGGCTGGCTTTAAGCAGGCTTTTCAAGGCAAAAGCAGGCCAGGGCTGGCTTTAAGCTGGCGATGCCAGGGTAACGCCAGGGTATCATCAGGCTTTAGCCTGGCGCCGCCAAGCCTGTGGAGCTGGGTGATTTTATGTTCTTGTAAGCTCAGATCCTTCTCTTCCCGAAACTTTAATGTAGAAATCATTCCAAAAATTGCTAAACCATCCTCTGATTGAGCATGAAGACATGCTAATACCACTGAGAAATGATTCAACAATCTCCAGAAGTTCCACATAACAGATTCAACCTTTTCCTTAACATTTGAACATATTAGAAGTAGAATAAATTGCACCATCCAATACCTGCTTATCCCATTGGTCCTGTACACTATCAAAGCACCCCCAGAATGTGCATGTAACCATGCTAATACCACTGGAAAGTACCTTAATAGCATACAGAACGAGACATAAAAGAAACAAGCAGATATGTGCAGATTCCAATCCTGTGAAACCATCAGTCTGGGGCTCTTCTTTTTGCTATTCTAACCCTAAGGTTAGGCGTTTGAGACTTGCCTAAATTAATCAACCTCCTCCCTGAAGGAGGATCCCGTTCCCCTTCTATCACTTTCCTCATCACTAATAAAACATTCTCCAATATGAGAGGGTGAAAATCATGCTCCACACAGTATTCCAATCCTTGAAGAATAGCCTTAGCTTCAGCCACCATATTAGTTGTCACTCCCAAGTCTACTGCCCTTGCATACACCACATCACCTTCATCATTCCTCACACAAAAGCCTAATGAGCTAGTTCAGGATTTCCTTTTGAGGCTCCATTAGTATTGCATTTGTACCAACCATGAAAAGGACGCTGCCATGTTACTCTTGTAGTGATCAATATAGGTTTATATTCTTTAAAATATTGAATGATGTCTGGCCATAACAATGGAATATTAGGCATCCAAGCATACTTTACCCTTGCCAGTTGATGCAATGTCCTATTGATCTCATGAATCACCCTATTTGTCGACACTGAACCCCCATGTTTACCTGCATTTCTTCTCTTCCAAAGTTCCCAAGTGATGATAGCCGATACTGCTTGAAACAATGGCTTTAGCTTTGGACAGCATTGAGAATAACACCAATGCCTTATAACCTGCTTCAATTGAATCAGTGGCACAGTAATTCCAGCAGCCCCCATGAACAAGTTCCATACTTTAGAGGCAGTAGGACGTGATAAATATATGCTCAATAGATTCCTCTTGGGGCTGCTGACAACACCAACACCTATACATCACCATTTGCCCTTGCCTCCTCCATATGTCTTCAGTGGCTATTTTCTTCCTCCACAATCTCCACAAGAAGAAGGATATCTTAAATGGTAAGCCTTTAATCCACATTAACTTGAATTCTTGATTAGGATCAGCTCTATGCCTTAATATTTTCCAAGCACTGCTAACACTGAAATTGCCTGAAGGAGTTGGCATCCTGTATGGCCTATCCCAGTATCCCTCACTGCCTTCATAATGTACATTTAGCCTTATATGTTTTGCAATTTCCTCATTGAATGTTTGATCTAGCAGCTGATCATCCCATGTTTCACTTTGCCGTAATTCTGCCACGTCCTGAAGATCTTCATTGATTGGAAAGTCCTCAGGTAATACATGATAAAGTGCACCCAATCCAGTCCAATTTTCATGCCAAATATTAGTTGTTCCACTCTCCAATTCCCATAGGATCTCATGTTCTACTTCTTCCCTAGCATTCAGCATTTTTCTCCAAACATATTAGGCCCCCTTCTAAACTGCACCACCGTTGGTATCTCCTTTTTGCAATACTTATTCCACATGAAATCAGACCACAAAGATTTTGTGGTCCTAAACCTCCACCATAGTTTAGCAAACAATTCCCTCGACACATCATGTAAGGACCTAAAACCTAGATCTCCTTCCTCTTTAGGAAGGCAAAGATTTTGCCATGAGGCCCAATGTATGCTTCTCCCTTATTCCTTTGTGCTCCAAAAGAATCTAGCAAAAATCTTATGAAGATGCTCCACGACATTTTTTGGAGGATGCAGGACTGATAACATGTGGACTGGCATACTTTGCAACACACTAGTAATGAGTGTTGCCTTTCCTCCAAATGATAGCAGCTTTCCTTTCCATGAATGCAATTTAGCCTTTACATTCTTCATAAGATCTTCAAAATATTCCTTCCTCTTTCTAGTGTAGAAAACAGGACACCCTAGATATGTGAAGGGGAATTTACCTTTTGCAAATCCTGTAATAGCTCCAACTGCCTGACACAATCCATTAGAAATCGTGGAATACATTTAGTACGAACTCTTATCTTTCTTGATCATATAGCCTGATATATTCTCATAGTTCCCCAACACTGCCATAATCTTGCTCAAGGATGGAGGATGAGCAGAAGCAAAGATTATAGTATCATCAGCATATACCAAGTGGTTTAAAGGATCAGAACACTTAGGCATTCCAAATCCCACAAATGACCTGTCTTCAAATAGCTTATTCAAAGATCTGGAAAGTACCTCAGCTGACAGAATGAACAATGCTGGTGATAGAGGATCCCCTTGCTTCACACCCCTTGTAGACATAAAGAACCCTGATGACTGCCCATTCACCAATACTGAATACCAGTTATTTAACATCAAGTTCCACACCATGTTGATGAAGTGCTTACAAAATCCCATCTTCCTTAGTACATACAATAAGTACTTCCATGAAACCCTATCATAAGCGTTAGCCATATCAAGTTTGATCACCACATTAGCTAGCTTTCCCCTTAACCTTATGTCAGTGGAAATTTCTTGAGTCAATAAGATGTTCTCAAATATACTCCTACCCTTCACAAATCCGGATTGATTAGGAGATATTAGAGAAGGCAAAAAATTTTCCAATCTATCATGTAACACTCTACACAAGACCTTGTTAATAAAGTTGCTCAAGCTAATAGGTCTTAAGTCAGAAAAGGTCTCAACTCTAAGTTTCTTAGGCAGCAACACTAGATTGGTGTGAGTGATGGATTTAGGCAGTGCAGCTCCTCCATAGAAGTGTAGCAGCATGTTGTGTATATCAGCACCAATAACATCCCAGCATGTTTGATAAAATCAGCCAGTGAATCCACCTGGACCACTAGCACTCTCTCCACTAAGCTCAAAAACTGCTGTCCTTACCTCTTCAATTGTTGGAAATCTACTAAGTTCCAAATTCTGTTCCATAGTGACCGTCGAAGGTACATTATTGAGCAAGGAAAAGTCATATGCATCACCTTCATTTGTGAACTGTCCTTGATAAAAGTCCACTGCAGCTGTAGCCAATTGCTCCTGGTCTTCAACCCATACCCCACTTCCACTTTTGATCCTCTTCAGTTGTAATTTCTTTCTTTTGCCATTTACATGATTGTGAAAGAAACTTGTATTCCTATCTCCTTCAGCAAACCAAGTCATCCCAGCTTTTTGCATCCAATACTGCTCCTCAATACTCAAGTATTTCTTCAATTCAGATTGTGCCTTTTGAAGCACAATCCTGTTTTCAATTGAAGGCTCTTCTTCAAACAACATCTCTTTTACCCTAACAATGTCCTCCAAAATAGCCAATTGCTTGAAGATATCACCAAATGTTTCCCTACTCCATTTTGACAGTGCTGCCTTCACCCTCTTGAGCTTTTGCTTGAACATCAAAAATGGATCCCCTATGAAATCAGCTTCCCAATTCTTCCTCACCACATCCATAAATGTAGTATTTTTAGTCCAAAAGTTCAAGAACCTGAAAGGCTTGACAAAATTGGTGGTCTGCTCCCCACATGTCATTAACAATGTTGCATGATCTGATCCAGTTCTAATTAGATGTTCAACTTCAATAGATGGAAACATGTTTTGAAATGGCAAATTCACAAATATCCTATCCAATCTTTTGAATATACACGCATCATTGGATCTCCCATTCCACCATGTAAATGGACTTCCTTTGTATCCTTGCTCGAACAAACCACAAGAATTTACACAAAATGCAAAATCCTCATATTCAGGCGGGTGTACCGATAGTCCTCCTATTTTCTCATCTTCATGTAATATCACATTGAAATCCCCTCCTACCAACCATGGCAATTTCATATCACTTGCTAAGTAATACAAGTGATCCCACAATTCCAACCTCTCAATTGCTGAGCATTTTGCATGAACAAATGTCATCATCATGTGCTGCCCTAGGTCATGGTGAAGCACTCTCACAGTCACCTGTTGCTCAGTATCCTCCACTAATTCCCATTCCACCACTGCGTCAAAGAACAACCATATTTGCCCAATAATATTTGCATAAGCCGTCTCCATATTCAACCTTCTTCTATATCTATCAATGAATCTCTTCTTTTGAAAAGGTTCCATCAATGCAACTACACAAAAGTTATGCTCCCTATTCATGTTGATCACCCTAGGAAAGGCCTGCTGTGTATTCACAGACCTTATGTTCCATATTAATGTCTTGAACATCATTTAGATAGAGAAGCTGTCCTCCTAGCCATAGTTCTTAAAGGTTGTTATGACTCTTTATTCTGATTCTTCTTTGTTTTCTTGCCTCCTTTAGCACTAGATGTAGGTGATAGATCCCCATCCCTAGCCACCTGTTTCAAATTTTCTTCTGTTGATTCATCATCTCCCTCATCCTCCATAGGATTTTGTCTCATTAAGTCTTCATCAATTGGTGCCACATTGTGTGTAACTAAATCATGTAGATGTTGTAGTGGAGTCTTCAGTGGAACATTAAGCTGCAGCTGCATAATTTGATCAGTGTCTTATTGTGACGACCCGACCCGTCGTCTCATGAGTTACCGCTCCGTTTCCCCCATTTTATGCTTCTTCATGTTTCATTATCAGTATTTGGTGTGTTATAGTTGATTCGGATTGGTTTTGGTAGAAATGAGGCACCTAGTCTCTTTAAGGAAGGCTTGTTTTGGAAAAGTCAACTGGATGTTGACTTACGAGTTAGAGGGCTCGGATGAGGTTTCCGGTGATTTGGTTAGCTTCGGGGGATGATTTGTGATGTAGGAGTGTGATTGGAATTGATTTTGAAGGTCCGGTGTAGAATTAGGCTTGAATTGGCGAAGTTAGTATTTTTGCGAATTCCGGTTGGTGGGTGAGATGTTGATCCGAGGGTCGGAATGGCATTCCGAGAGTTGTAGTATCTTCTTTAGGTGATTTTGGATGTGTGTGCAAAATTTCAGGTCATTCGGAGCTGTTTTGGTCGGGTTTTTGATCAAATGCGTATTTCGGAAGGTTTGAAGAAACTTAGGCTTGAATCCGATGTGATTTAATGGTTTTAGCGTTGTTTGATGTGTTTTGATGATTGAAACAAGTTTGAATGATGTTTTAGGATGGGTTAGCACTTTTGGTTGAGGTCCCGAGTGCCTCGGGTGAGTTTCGGATGGTCTATCGGGGAGTTTGAGACTTGGTGAAGCAGCAGAAAATTACAGCAGCAGTTGCAGGTATTAAAGCTTCGCGATTGCGCGCACGGGGGGGGGGTGGGGTCGGGGGGGG
>NW_017670732.1:9678-81109 GCF_001879085.1 Nicotiana attenuata | reverse complement strand
GCGGCCTTGGGGACGCGTTCGCATAGTTGAGGTTCTTGAAGGTTCGCGTTCGCGGGTTGGTCACCGCATTCGCGAAGGGGTAATTTTGGTCAATGGGTTTTTGGTCATCGCGGACGCGGGGCGTTGACCGCGTTCGCATAGAGTAAAGTGACCTGGACAGAAGGGTTTTTATTGAATATTTCATCCGCGAGTCTAACCATTTTTCCACCATTGTTGAGTATTTTGAGAGCTCTTTGGGACAAATTGAAGAGGGTATCGAAGAGAATGATTTGGAGGTAAGATTTTTGAACTCCATACTCGTTTTTATTGTGAAATCCACCTAGAAATCCATGGAATTAAGCCTAAAATTGATGAACTAGGGCTTGGGATTTTGAGATTTAAATTTGGGATTTGAGGGAGCATTTGAGCTCGGATTTTGGTAAATTTGATATGTATAGACTCGTGGCGAGATGAGGAATCCACTGATGTGAATTTTCTGATTTTTCGAGAAGTGGGCCCGGGGCTCGAGTTTTGCTAGTTTCGAGATTTTTGCTATGTTTCAATTGTTTTCGATTGGGTATTGTTCCCTTAGCATATTGTGATGTATTCGCTCTGATTTTGGTTAGATTCGACGCGAGTGGAGGCCGATTTGAGGGGCAAAGGCGTCGCGAGCTAGAGATTTTACCGGTTCGAGGTGAGTAATGATTGTAAATGATATCCTGAGGGTTTAAAACCTCGGATTTGCACCCATAGTGCTATATTGAGGTGACTTGCACGCCGGATAGAGAGCTTGGGTAGAGCACCGTTGGAGATTGTGACTTGGTCCGTCCCGGTTGTTGATTTTACCGCGTAATTGACTGAATCTTATTTGATATTTCATGACTTGGGCTGATTGCCGTATTTGGGCTTCGTGCCAATTATTTGAATCCTTCAGGGATTGATATCACCGTTTTCGCATTATTTTTGCATATTATTTGATCTCGGTCCAAGGTTTTAAATACTGTTTCACAAACTCAGCCATCTTTCTAAGATTTGAAATCTTGAACAATACTTTATTGACGTTTATATTGCCCAAGTGGCTTATGTGCATTTCTGGACTGAGCATGAATCGGGCTGCACGCCGCAGCGGTGTTATATTGATATTGAGGCCGAGGGCCTGGTTGATGCAACGAGATGGCTTGATATTGCGCTTGGGCTGTAGGAGCCCCTCCGGAGTCTGTACACACCCCTAGTGAGCGCTGTCGACGTTAAATGGATCGGGCTGCACGCTGCAGTGGGTACCGGAGCGTACCGTCATATGCATTGCATTGCACTCATGCATTTGTTTATCTGTCATGACATTTCAGCACTCTCATTTCATTGGCTTCCATGCTATTTCTGCATTACTTACCTGATACCCTGGTGTTATTTGTTAATGGAGTGCTGAGCCTGAGGGGCTGACTTTTGTGCTGACTTTCACTATTTGTTTCGCATTCATTTGCTTAACTGTTGGAAAAAGATATTTTCAAAAGAGGTTTTAAACTGAGCTAAGATGGTTTCCAAAGATTTCACGGTTTCACTGTTTTCTCAAAGGGTTACACTATTCTATATAGCATGATGGCTTGCTTACGTGGTTTCTTGCTGCTCAGTTATTATTTACCTTTATTACTTACTGAGTTGGAGTACTCACTTTAATCCCTGCACCTCGCGTGCAGATGCAGGTATTGGTTTACCCGGTAGCAGGTTTGAGCTGGTTGAGGATTTTGCTATTGTAGCTGAGCAAGGTGACCCCCAGCGTTCGCGGCACCGGATTTCTTCTTTTGATTCTAAATTTTAAATCCATGTATTACAGGCCTTGTAGTTGAACTAAAAATCCTTCTAGATGCTCGTGGCTTGTGACACCCCGGTCGGGCTGTATCGGGACAATTCCCTATTTTTATCACTTTTCTTCCGCACATATAATAGTTTTATTAATGTTTTAGACTTATTCATGCTAAGTAAGTATTAAAGAGGTATTGATGTTCTGTTGGTTGGCCTTGTCTTCACGAGAGGCGCTATCACGACCGGGTTTGGGAAATGGGTTGTGACAAGTTGGTATTAGAGCCTAGGTTACTAGGTCTCACGAGTCATGAGCAGGTTTAGTAGAGTCTCGCGGATCGGTACGGAGACGTTTGTATTTATCCTCGAGAGGCTGCAAAACCTTTAGAAAAACTTCACTTTCTTGGAATTCTTATCGTGCGTACTTGATTCAGCTCGAGATATAACCCTTGAAATTCCTTCCACACGTCTGGATGCGCACGCGAGCGCTCAATATTATATGTGCCTTGATGGTTTGTGATTCCCCGATCAAGGGGCGAGATGTGATCTTCGTGAGTATGTTGGGCCAGTCTGGAGGACTTGATGCCGGATCATTGCCTATGGCTTGAGCACCGAGGTGTTGATTGTGTGAGCAAGTGTTTTGAACTTATATGTTCGGTATTGTCCCTATTAGCTGGAATGGTGGTTAGATATCTATGTGATGAGTATGATAGTACTGCGAGATGTATCTATATGACTTGGTAGTGACGAAGAAGTCTGCTGGATAATAGATAAACTGTTAAGTGTTCGATTCCTATTGTGACTTGATGTGTAGCCCCGAGTTATGGGCGCATGAAGAACATTTTCGTGTTTCCTAGTTGGGAGTGAAGTGCATTACATGTGGCGAAATGAGATCAGACTCAGGAAGACTAAATGACTGTGTAACGTATATGATGGTGGAAGGTGTAGTGGAATACTAAATTGAGGTGGAGCAGGTGGGTTATCTCCTGCGGAGTGTTCTTAAGTGGTATGATCCTTATGCGTATGTTAGAAGATCTCAAGTGTAATTGAAAGGTACGTGTTGAAATTTGAGAATTCGGGTAGCTTAAGAGAGTAGACCCAACTGATGTGGGAACGAATGCGAGGTTTGCAGAGCATTACAGTACTAGATGATCTGTGTTTTCACAAACTAGTGGATGATTTGAGTTTAATCTCACTATGATATTGTGGCATCATTAGAGTAAAAGTATTATGGGTTATTGAGTGTGTCCTAATATATGGCTTCGAGCCAAGTTGGGGAGGCTGCTGTGGATCAGCTGATTGCACGGTTATGTGCTATGTTGGTTCCGTTTCGAGATATGCTGGCGGATCAGTTCTAGTTACAGAAATTGAGCCGAGGATGGCACGAGTGAAGCAAAATTTTGACAAAGGTTATATGGTGCTTCGTAGATGTGTGAAAGTAATAGGATGTCTTAAGTTGTTGTTGGTAAAGAGTGCTCGATGCATGGAGCAGGAAGATGTTTGTTCGGGATGAGGTCATACCCTGCGGTGTTAGAGTGCTAATGAGGCACGGGTGGTTATGTTCTTTTGATCAGGTGAATTGCAGTTTGAATAAGAAGTAAATGACTCTCGAGAATGGTTTTATTGTGTTCAAGATTCTACATGTAACAATCAGGTGTCTTAAGGTTGTGTATGTGGTTAGAGACTGTGTTGTCATCGGAAAAGGTCAAGACTTGTGGTATTTCTATATTAATTATCGGATTCTATGTATCAGTATCTGGAAAGTAAAGGTAACGAATTCAGAATTCGCAGGAAGTTCTTCCGAGAGAAGTATCCCAGAATGTGGTGTATCTGGGAATATTTGAGAGAGTATTCAGTGGCTCATGGGTCTTAGACAGTGTGGTCTTATGCTTGGGTCTCGTGTGGCAAACCTGGGTTGGGGCATTGTGGTGCTACAGCAAGAGGGAATATCAAGTTGATGATGAATCAGAAGGGAAGTTAGATAGATGGAATGACTTGATAGTAGACCGAATCGGTATGGTAAGGATATGATTAATTCCTTGTATGTGTTCGAGGTAATGAGCCCTTGCAAGTATTTTTCAGCAATGCTCTTGGAGTTCGTTGGCTTGCTTAGCTTGGTCGAGTTAGAAGGATTCGGTCATGGTAGGTCTGATTTGTGCAAAGGAAAATCGGAGAGTTCTTGATGGTTTCTACCGCGTTTTGGAGGTGTATATTTTCTATGGGCATGCGGAGCGTGGAATGTGTAATGAGTTTTCTTCTAGATGGGATCGATGGGAGTTCTTGACTAGTTGAGTGAGTAGATGTCTATGGCTCGGAAGATAGATAAAGGTTTTCTTGCTATCCTTGGATGTCGTGATATACGCAGTATGTTGTGGAGAATTGAGATTTGCGTGTGCGAGGTTTCAGTTCAGTTTTGAAAAGAAGTTCATAAAATTCTTAAGCAACGGGTAGCCTCAGGTAATCAAGGAAATGATACTGCTAATTGGAAGTGATTAGACGAAAGTATACGTCTCAGAAAGAGGTAATGTGATTAAACTGATGATACTTCGGTAGTATTGCGGCGCTTTCTTGTTAGGTCGATTGCCGATATCTGAGTTTGTGTGATGGCACAGTGGGATTTTAGAATATCTTCCATGGAATAATTGGGTACTTGAGGTGCGATATGTATTCATATGGCGGAATTTGGGATCAGGTATAGTGATTCGTGTGCTATGTGGAGTTGGAGACTGGAAGTTCTCAGGTACAGACTATGTAGTGGTTATGGATCGTGTGTATTGGTACCGTTAAGCGGCTATTGGGATTTGGAGGCCCGAGTGGATCTTTATTTGCTTGGTATGTTAGATTTTGGATATGATGTTGGGGTGTCGACTGGCTGTCTCAGTGCTGGGATGTTCTAGACTATTGCACTATGGGCTATGCCGGAAAATGCCACAGGTTGCGTGGCGAGGTGCATCGGGTTTTGTTCTAGTAGAGTGGTTTGTATTCCAAAGACCAGCGGACGGCTGGGAAAGACTGCTTTTCGTAATTGGGCCTTCTTGATGGATGTTAGTGCAGAGGTTTTTACCATTGGTTCAGTTCCGGTGTTGAGGGACTTTTCAGATGTGTTTCTTGTGGCCGGGCATGTCGCCGGGCGAGGTTGTGGATCTCGATATTGATTTGGTGCCGAGCACCGTATCGTACGGCTCTGGCAGGAGTTATAGTAGTGGAAGGAGAAGCTTCAGGCTTTGTTGGTAGTGAGTTCGTTGGTAAGCTGATATGGATACGTGTCTTGCTTGAGTTGGCTTGGTTGGCCCCGATATGTGTTGTTGAGGGATAGGTTGATTCGGTCGTTATGGAGCTTGTTAGTGATCTGAGGAGAGCTATGAGTTGCTTTTAGGCGTTGTGAGACGTTATGATTTGTTGGTTATGGGCACATGTGGTGTGGTTCTATTGAGGGATTCATAGTGGAAGTCGAGCGGGAAGAGTTATTGGGTGTTGCTTGGTGAAAGGAGTGTTGGTTAGGACCTATTGGGTTGCGTGTCGTATGTTATTTGTTTCACTGTGGGGGGTAATGAATTGCCTTGGTTTCAGACATCAAATGGTGTGTGGCTGTCGATTGAGGCATGGTGACTTGAGGTGTTTCATGTGTAACAGTGTTGGGATAGGATCGCGCATTGTGGTGAGGGCACGTGAAGAAATGACCCTTCGGGGTAGATTCAGGTGTTCTATTTCTATGATGTGAGACGGGGTCTCAGCTTTGTGTTGTGATGGTACTGACGAGCTTGAGGTACAGCTCTTTCGTTGAGTCATTTTTCATGATTTGAGTGTGTTCAGACCGTTTTTATTGGTGCGTGTATTATGCAAGTTGTGGCTTAGGCCTGTATTGAAGTGTCATATCACCAGAGTGGTGTGTTGGATTCGAGGTGGTCGTTGGAGTCATTAATGGATACGAACAGACTTGGTTTCAGCTTGTTAGACGGATAATATCGAGGTTCGGCCCGGAAATCTGTTGTGGTATTAGTCAAAGGGAAGTGGCTTCATGAATGGTTGATCTGAGAAATGGTTACAGTTTATCGCGTGTTTTATTTGTCGTTGGCAGTATATGAAGGTGTTGGAATAAGACTTTGGCTAATGAGAGGTTTTTCTACCGGTATTTGGTTATTGTGTGCAACTGCTGTGAATAGGAGTTATCGTTTTGAGTGCTTGGATTATGTGGTATATCATATGATTTAACTTGAGGTTGCAGGTATGGGTTATTACAGCTGGTTCAGGTTTATTCTGAATATAGACGCGAGGTTCTGATCTTGTGTATGATTTCAGAAAGTGCAATGTGGTTCTACGGTTTGTGGTCTAGATGGATTATGAGATTTCAGCTATGTTGTATTATCGGACCTATGCGAGATAGGGTGACGTGGGATCACCCCGGGTATATGGTTGGTAAGGTTATTCAACTATTGTTTGGCTTCTAGGACAACTCTGTGTACGCTCGAGGACGAGCGCTGGTTTAAGTTGGGGAGGATGTGACGACCCGACCCGTCGTCTCATGAGTTACCGCTCCGTTTCCCCCATTTTATGCTTCTTCATGTTTCATTATCAGTATTTGGTGTGTTATAGTTGATTCGGATGGGTTTTGGTAGAAATGAGGCACTTAGTCTCTTTAAGGAAGGCTTGTTTTGGAAAAGTCAACCGGATGTTGACTTACGAGTTAGAGGGCTCTGATGTGGTTTCCGGTGGTTTGGTTAGCTTCGGGGGATGATTTGTGACGTAGGAGTGCGATCGGAATTGATTTTGGAGGTCCGGTGTAGAATTAGGCTTGAATTGGTGAAGTTAGTATTTTGGCGAATTCCGGTTGGTGGGTGAGATTTTGATCCGAGGGTCGCAATGGGATTCCGAGAGTTGCAGTAGCTTCGTTAGGTGATTTTGGGTGTGTGTGCAAAATTTCAGGTCATTCGGAGGTGTTTTGGTCGGGTTTTTGATCAAATGCGTATTTTGGAAGTTTTGAAGAAACTTAGGCTTGAATCCAATGTGATTTAATGGTTTTAGCGTTGTTTGATGCGTTTTGATGATTGGAACAAGTTTGAATGATGTTTTAGGATGGGTTAGCACTTTTGGTTGAGGTCCCGAGGGCCTCGGGTGAGTTTCGGATGGTCTATCGGGGAGTTTGAGACTTGGTGAAGCAGCAGAAAAATGCAGCAGCAGCTGCAGGTATTAAAGCTTCGCGATTGGGGGAGGGGGGGGGGGGGGTCACCCGCGTTCGCATAGAGTGAATTGGGGTGGCCTGAGATTTGGTCTTCGCGTTCGCAGTTTCATGGTCGCGTTCGCGTAGTTCTGGGAGTGGAAGCATCGCGATCGCGTAGAAGGAAGTTGGGCCCCTGAGTATTAGTTCATCGCGTTCGCGGCCTTGGGGACGCGTTCGCATAGTTGAGGTTCTTGAAGGTTCGCGTTCGCGGGTTGGTCACCGCGTTCGCGAAGGGGTAATTTTTGTCAATGGGTTTTTGGTCATCGCGGACGCGGGGCGTTGACCGCGTTCGCATAGAGTAAAGTGACCTGGACAGAAGGGTTTTTATTGAATATTTCATCCGCGAGTCTAACCATTTTTCCACCATTGTTGAGTATTTTGAGAGCTCTTTGGGACAAATTGAAGAGGGTTTCGAAGAGAATGATTTGGAGGTAAGATTTTTGAACTCCATACTCGTTTTTATTGTGAAATCCACCTAGAAATCCATGGAATTAAGCCTAAAATTGATGAACTAGGGCTTGGGATTTTGAGATTTAAATTTGGGATTTGAAGGAGCATTTGAGCTCGGATTTTGGGAAATTTGATATGTATAGAGTCGTGGCGAGATGAGGAATTCATTGATGTGAATTTTCTGATTTTTCGAGAAGTGGGCCCGGGGCTCGGGTTTTGCTAGTTTCGACATTTTTGCTATTTTTCGATTGTTTTCGATTGGGTATTGTTCCCTTAGCATATTGTGATGTATTCGCTCTGATTTTGGCTAGATTCGTCGCGTGTGGAGGCCAATTTGAGGGGCAAAGGCGTCGCGAGCTAGAGATTTCACCGGTTCGAGGTGAGTAATGATTGTAAATGATATCCGGAGGGTTTGAAACCCCGGATTTGCACCCATAGTGCTATATTGAGGTGACTTGCACGCCAGATAGAGAGCGTGGGGTAGAGCACCGTTGGGGATTGTGACTTGGTCCATCCCGGTTGTTGATTTTACCGCGTAATTGACTGAAACTTATTTGATATTTCATGATTTGGGCTGATTGCCGTATTTGGGCTTCGTGCCAATTATTTGAATCCTTCAGGGATTGATATCACCGTTCTCGCATTATTTTTGGATATTATTTGATCTCGGTCCAAGGTTTTAAATACTGTTTCACAAACTGAGCCATCTTTCTAAGATTTGAAAACTTGAACAATACTTTATTGATGTTTTGAGCTGAGAGCTATTATTTTAATATTGCCCAAGTGGCTTATGTGCATTTCTGGACTGAGCATGGATCGGGCTGCACGTCACAGCGGTGTTATATTGATATTGAGGCCGAGGGCCTGGTTGATGCCACGAGATGGCTTGATATTGCGTTTGGGATGTAGGAGCCCCTCCGGAGTCTGTACACACCCCCAGTGAGCGCCGTCGACGTTAAATGGATCGGGCTGCACACCGCAGCGGGTACCGGAGCGTACCGTCATATGCATTGCATTGCACTCATGTATTTGTTCCTATTTGTATTATCTGTCACGACATTTCAGCACTCTCATTTCATTGGCTTCCATGCTATTTCTGCATTACTTACCTGATATCCTGGTGTTATTTGTTAATGGAGTGCTGAGCTCGAGGGGCTGACTTTTGTGCTGACTTGCACTATCTGTTTCGCATTCATTTGCTTAACTGTTGGAAAAATATATTTTCAAAAGAGGTTTTAAACTGAGCTAAGATAATTTCCAAAGATTTCACGGTTTCACTGTTTTCTCAAAGGGTTACACTGTTCTATATAGCATGATGGCTTGCTTACATGGTTTCTTGCTGCTCAGTTATTATTTACCTTTATTACTCACTNTTGATGATGGATCAGAAGGGAAGTTAGATAGATGGAATGACTTGATAGTAGACCGAATCGGTATGGTAAGGATATGATTAATTCCTTGTATGTGTTCGAGGTAATGAGCCCTTGCAAGTATTTTTCAGCAATGATNTCATTTAGATAGAGAAGTTGCCCTCCTGGGCATAATTCTTAAAGGTTGTTGTGACTCTTTATTCCGATTCTTCTTTGTTTTCTTGCCTCCTTAGCACTAGCTGTATGTGATAGATCCCCATCCCTAGCCACCTGTTTGAAATTTTCTTCTGTTGATTCATCATCTCCCTCATCCTCCATAGGATTTTGTCTCATTAAGTCTTCATCAATTGGTGCCACATTGTGTGTAACTAAATCATGTAGATGTTGTAGTGGAGTCTTCAGTGGAACATTAAGCTGCAGCTGCATAATTTGATCAGTGCCATATTCCATAGGCACTTCCTCTATTTCCCAGATGCTCTTGGAACAATTGCGTGCTCATCATTATTTTCACTGTTATTCTCCGATCCTGCTGTATCATCCCTAACCTTCACATTATCATCAAGTTTGTTCACCAATGCATACACTGGAACACCATCTACATATGCCAAAATCTTGCCAGTTGCACTAGTGACAGGATTAACTATCATTGCTTTATCAGGTGACCCTGGCACCAGGCCTGGCGTCACCAGCCTAACACCTGGGGTACCTGGCTTTAGGCCTGGCGTCGCCAGCCTAACGCTTGGGGAGCCTGGCTTTAGGCCTGGCGTCGCCAGCCTATCGCCAGGTGGGCTGTTGTCCCTCATTTTGTCTCCTGTTGTCTTGTTCGTGCCTATTTGATCATCCTCTACCTCAATTGCATCACTCCCTACAGCCTTTGTTGAGTTTATCTCATCAAGGTTCTCAAGCTGCCCAAAATCTGCAAATGTTTGAGATGACATATTTTGACATGATTGGTTTGTAGTCACATTGAGTTGCCTTAGCTCCTCTTTGCTAGTTCCAAAACTTCTATGAACCCAGTCGATTGTGGATTCCTTATTAGCCTTTTCGTCAGTACATTGATCACTAGTAACAATAGGATTAGCCTTAGCGATTCCATTATGCTGATCTTCCAACACTTTCTTCACTGCTTCCTTCTTCACACGCTTAAGTTCTTGTTGATTACTTTCTCCCGCTGGTTTAGTATTAGTAGGATTAGGGCTTGAAGCTCCGGTGGAGCCTTCTTTTTCCTTCTCATAGCCCTTCTTTGATTGATTTTCCCCATGTTCCTTCTCCTTAACATTGCTATGATCCTCACCTTTGCCTTTAGTAATTTGTAGAATATGTTGATGAACTTCCTCAAACTCTAATGCATTAAACTTGTTCTTGGTTGCTACCTCCTCAAGTTTGGCCTTCCCTTTACCCTTGTCAGCTTCCTTACTTTTTTTATTATCAATAATGTGACCCCTATTATCTCGTTGGTATTTGTTCTTCCTTGCTTGTATCGATTCCTGCTTGGCATGATTAGTAGCAGGCTTACCAACCACTTTTCCACTTGATAGAACCTTTGTTGAATTTGCAGTTGTACCAATTGCTTCAGTATTCACCACAACTGTCTTCTCCTTGCCTTGATCCTCAACATCTTCGTCAAATCTCTTGTGTAACTCAGGATGAATTACCCAACATTCTGCCTCACTATGCCCTTGTTTCTTGCAAGGCTTGCAATATTTAGGCATATAATCGTACTTAATCCTAATCCATTTGAACTCTTCTGGCCCAGATTCATCAGCTTCTTCAACAATCTTAATACGTTTAGGGATATTAACTAGCAAATTCACTTCTACCTTTACCTTAGCACAACTAGGTCTAGTCCCATTTTGAGTTGATAGGTCTACATGTAATGGATTACCAACTGCATGAGCTAATAAAAATACACATTCCTTACCAAAGAAATTTGGAGGAAGTTCTGGAAAGCTAATCCACGCTATGGCAATTGGAGTCTCTTCATGTCTACCATGGATTCCATTTTGTACAACGCATCTGCCACATGTTTGATTGAGCCTTTATATAAAAAGGTGGATTTGAGAGAAGATGAACATAATCCTCCAATAAAAACAGCCTAATTAACACACGATTGTCTTCAATCAAGCCAACTGAACAATGACCCTTAATCTCACATTGAATTGGAATCACTTTACGTAATTCACCAATAACAGACTTCCCATATGAAAATTTCCCAAGAACTGCAAGTTGAAGCCCTTGTTGTACGATGGATTTCTTCACTTCTTGTTTCTTCCACTTCACAACTGGTTCTCCATGAAGGAACTTAACTGGTTTCAATGGTAACGTAGCTAGGGTTTGCATGGGCGTATTTATGACAGTGGGGTTTAATAAATTCGCATAGGTTTTAGGTGGATTAGGGTTTGTATTATGGTTTGTAGAGGTTGGAAACGGCTGGGGGGGGGGGGAGGGAGACGACGGACCAACCTCAGGAGGAGGCTGGCCGCCGGGCGTGGAGGCCATGAAGGGCAGTCGCCGCGCAAGAGAGAGGAGAGAGAAGAGAGCGTTTTGAGTTTTAAGAATTTGATTTAGTTACTGTAAAGGCTTGAAATTTTTTGTGAGGGTTGGTTTAGGTTAGTTATCTTTGTTTATTTTTTAACTCATTTTTTTCCTTTTTTGAAATAAAAAGTGCATTTAAAATTCAAACAATACAATAAAATTTAATAGAAAATATTTTCAAGAGTAATAAAATATATATTTTCTATTATATTTTAAAAAGTAGCAGAGCAAAATATTAAACAAGTAATATGCTAATAATTTCTATTAATAATATAATTTTACTAAATATTGAATAATATAATAAAGAAAAATACAGAACTAAAAAGTTATTCGATGTCACTTTAATTTAATAGAAATTTTATTCATTAAAATTCACAAAATATCTATTCTATCTATATAGAATAGGAGAAGCAAATTATTGTGATAATTCCAAGTGTAACATCAAAAAATTAACAAGTGCCAAATTTTAGGACAAGTCTGCAACAAATTTGGAGTTTCAAAATTTATTAAAAGAAAAACACAATGAAATTAACTACCTAAGTTGTGTGCTTAGTTAATTTTTGGTAGTTAATTACACAATAGTTGGTTTAGGTAGAAAAACAATAGTGGTTTAGGTTAGTTTTTTTAAGCAATATACTACTAAGTTGGGTGCTTAGTGGTGTTTGTTTATTAACAATAATCAAAAGCAAAATACAAAGTATTAGGAGGTCTCACAAAATGAAGATGAATAAAGTATGAAAGTACATCAATCCAATTACCAAAGTTGAGTATTGCACTCAACATTGGTAGTACAAAATGAACTATAAACCATGTCCCATGAAGAGCCACGCTTGGCCATATGTGTTACCAAGGCTTTCCAAATGTGTGTACCATGTAATGCACAAATTCACATGTGATTCTGAGCATAAGCATTTGCAATCCATATCATCTAGTAGCTCCAACTGGTATCTAAAACTGAGATCCAAACTGATAGTTAAATTATACGCAATCAGGGCCATCATCACCGTCCACTCCGAGGCAACCCTTGTGTTGTTGTGACTTTGCCTCAGTAATTCGTGATTGTACCTGACTGGGTTATTTGTAAATTTATATTTGGGCTGTAATTACTTTTTCTTTGTTTGAAATAAATTTTTATAATGATAATGGGAAAATAGTTGTAACGGGGCTTGAGATAGTTTAACTCTTGCATGACTGGGTAGATAACATGCCTATAGGTCCAAATATCCTTGGCGGCTACATGTCATTACCAACCATGCTCAATTTTTTGCATGCTTTTTGCTACTAGCTATCATGCCTATAGGATCTTTATTTTTGCTCGCTTCACCTAGAAATCATAAGTTAGGGCTTTTATTAATAAGAATTAGAAATTGTTTGCATAATCTTCCTAATGTGTCAATAATACAATGATGTCACCTCGCCAACATGCCCATAGGATATGTTATATGAGAATTTGCTTGCATGTCTTCAACACTGCTTAGATATCATGTTCTTAAACTATCACACTTAGAAATCACGTCTATATGACCTACTCTATGCTAATTTTCTTGACTATTTGTATCAGTTCACTTAGAGATCATGTTCTTAGGGTGTTACACCTAGAAGTTATGCCTATAGGAATATAAATAATGACTCATGTCACTCGACCATTTGATTACTTAAACAACCTAATGACTAATTCACATAGAAATCATGCCTATAGGATCTGATAACAAAGACTTTTTATTTCAAGGTAATATCCACATAGAGACCATGCCGATTGGATTAACATTGAAATACTTTGCACCCTTTGCTGTCATAGCTTGCCACTTGCAATTATCACTTAGAAATCCTATTTTAAGCGGTTGGTGGAACTGTACAGAGAGAGAAAGAAGGATCTGTACATGGTGTTTATTGACGTAGAGAAAGCGTATGACAAGGTTCCTAGAGAAGTTCTCTGGAGATGCTTGGAGGCAAAAGGTGTGTCGGTTCCTTACATTATGGTGATTAAGGACATGTATGCTGGGGCAAAGACTCAAGTTAGGACAGTAGGAGGCGATTCTAATCATTTTCCGGTTGAAATGGGATTACACTAAGGTTCTGCCCTCAGTCCGTTTTTGTTCGTCCTGATGCTGGACGCGTTAACACACCATATTCAAAGGGAGGTGCCATGGTGCATGCTATTCGCCGATGACATAGTTCTGATTGATGAGTCACGAGCCGGTGTTAATGATAGGCTGGAGGTTTGAAGATCGCTCTTGAGTCTAAGGGTTTCAAGCTGAGCAGGACGAAGACGGAATACTTAGAGTGTAAGTTCAGCACTGAGCCGGGGGAAGTGGACGTGGATGTGAGGCTTGAATCACAGGTCATCCCAAGTAAAGGCAGCTTCAAGTACCTTGGGTCGGTTATCCAGGGGGGAGGGGAGATCGATGAGGATGTTACACATTGTATTGGTGTAGGATGGATGAAGTGGAGGTTAGCATCTGGAGTCTTGTGTGATAAGTGAGTGCCACCGTTACTCAAATGTAAGTTTTATAAAGCGGTTGTTAGACCGGCCATGATGTATGGGGCTGAGTGTTGGCCTGTGAACTCACATATCCAGAAGATGAAAGCAGTAGAAATGAGGATGCTGAGGTGGATGTGCGGGCATACTAGGATGGATAAGATTAGGAATGATGATATTCGGGAGAAGGTGCATGTGGCTCCCATTAATGACAAGATGCGGGAAGCGAGACTCAGATGGTTCGGGCATGTTCAGAGGAGAAGCCCAGATGTGTCGGTAAGGAGATGTGAGCAGCTGGTTGTGGAGGGCACGAGAAGAGGTAGATGGCGGCCTAAGAAGTATTGGGGACAGGTGATCAGGCAGGATATGGCAATGCTTTAGATTTTCAAGGACATGACACTGGATAGGGAGTTGTGGAGGTCGAGTATTAGGGTTGTAGGTTAGGAGATAGTTTGAGTCTTTCCTTACTTTGTACAACTGCGAGACCAGTCTGGTAGGGTTTTTGGCTAAGATAGTTAGTGACAATGTTGTGTCTTACTATTTCACTTTTCAGCGCAGGAACTATTTACTATCTATCGCTTTTGCTTTGCATCTTTCTTCTGAATTTCATGTTGTTCCTGTTTTTCAGATGATTTCTCTGCTGATACTAGTATTGTATCCTTTTGTCTTTTTATTTTCTTGAGCCGAGGGTCTTTCGGAAACAGCCTCTCTACTCCTTCGGGTTAGGTGTAAGGTCTGCGTACACACTATCCTCCCCAGACCCCGGTAGTGGGATTTTACTGGGTTGTTGTTGTTATTGTAAATCCTATTTGAAGCCAAAATCAAATGATTCAATAATATAGGAAGCTGTCCGATATGCTCTCACGATTAGAAATCATGTCCATAGGACAATTTGTTAAACCAGTCTACCATGTTAACATTTAATTTGCCATATTTTTTTAAAAGTCAAATTTCGTTTGTAAAAGCCTTTGCACCGATGTGGGAGGTAAATGTGAGCCCTTAACATGCTAATTGCATTCTTTGACGTCCTATCTGTTTCAATTATTTGGCGCCTATTTTCAATTTTTTAGCAGCCTTAGGTTGAGTCTAGAACCACCCCTATAGTTGTCCAACACGTCCTGGATAATGGAATGGGATGGGTAGGCACCCATAGGGAACGATTTAGAAATGAATTAGGGAGCTTTATGTAAATAAATTAAAGATGGTAATCGAGTAGTTGGAGATGATAGTCAGTGCTCGCTGAATAATATGAATAGCCATTGCACCAAAGGTTGCGAAATGTTATTTTTGTTGCACAAGGTGGTTCTTTAGGCTTAAACATTTAGGACCCCCCCCCCCCCATTTGCGCTTCATGTATGTTCTTAGTGCTTAGGATTTGTAAAGTAACTCAAGATTGGAACTTTTGTAATTACAAGGCTTTGTAAATTGATTTTAGTTAATAAAATTCATCTTTGTATTGTCTTTATGATGTTTTCTTTAAATCTCAATTATATCCGGTTAGCTCATTCCATTTAGAATAATTAGCGACCTATTTAACCGTTCACTCACTTAGCTTAATAATCAATTTATATGTTCACTTAGAATAATCTAGTTATTAGCTCATTATTCCCCCAAGGCATAGTTTAAAATTCGGCCGAGAACTACAGTTGTGGACCTCGAAAAGTGCCTAACACCTTCTCTTCAAGGTAATTTGAACCGTTACATGATCTTTGGTGATGTAGACTAGTTAAACTGGAATTATTTGCAAATAGGTGTCCTAACGCACCTTAAAAATCGTTAGGTGGAGACTCTTTTATTTTAAAACCTATTAAGAGAGTTGTCAGATGTTGAAACCGCTTTCACGAGAAAATGGGGCGCGACAACATGACGACTATGCTAGGAATACTTAGGTTCTTACCATAATGAGTTTTATTTTTATGTGAGATTTTTAGTTTATTGTGATTATTTTTTATTTATTTCCTTTACTTCTTGCCATTTTCTTTATTTGTAATTATGTTTTCCATGCACATCCCCTCCCTTTTCTCGTTGGTTGTTTCATCTATTGCACATATCCCTTTTCCCAAGCCTACTAAATTGCGTATCTTACCTAATTGTCGATTATTTTTGTCTCCTTACATGTACTTCCCTTTTCCTTTTCCTTTATTTGCTTCAATATCTGATTATGATTAAGGATTATGCTAACTATCTTTCTTTTCATTTCTCTTTTTCTTTCTTATTTATTTTTATTTTCTTTGTTAAATTTTGTTCTTATCTGCTTTCTTATCATGCAAATTATGTGCCTATGTGATATTGCTTTCAACATCATATAACACTTGTGCCTATTATCAATACATCAGAGCTTGATGAGTGACCACGATTTTTGAAATACCCTTCAAATCAGGAAAGGCTTATTAGTGGAAGACTAGTCGATCAACGGTGTAATTGACAATCCTGTGACTTCCCCTCTCAAGTTGTCCACTTAAGAGTGCCTGTTAGACCTATAGAAACCTAATTGTGGAAACTATGTATCATGTTGAACCTAGCTGAACACATTGTCTTCCATGATATAACATCTAGATAAGAATTATATTGACCCCATCCAGATAGAGATCCGTAAGCAGCCCACCTATTGTGCCCATGTTGAAGAAGAATTTGATGGGAAACCGTGGTTTCATGACATCAAGGAGTACCTAGAAAAGGGAGAATACCCGGTTAGCGCTACACATACTCAAAAGCACACATTGCGGAGAATGGCTAATAAATTCTTTTGGAGCGGAGGAATTCTATATAGGAGGACTCTGATCTAGGGTTGTGTGTCGACACCAAGGAAGCATACAGACTACTCGAAGAAATACATGCCGGAACATGCCGAACCCACATGAATGGGTTTGTTCTAGCCAAGAAGATATTGAGAGCGGGATACTTATGAATGGCTTTGGAGACTGACTATATCAGGTATGCATAGAAGTGTCATCAATGCCAGGTACATGCAAACATGATACGGGTTCCACCCAATGAACTCAATGTGACAAGTTCGCCCTGACCTTTAGCTGCTTGGGCCATGGATATCATTGACCCAATTGAGCTTGCCACCTCCAACAGACACAGATTTATCCTGGTATCTATTAATTACTTCACCAAGTGGGTTGAAGTTGCCTCCTATAAAGCCATGACAAAGAAGGTCATAGAAAATTTTGTTCGAGATCATATTGTCTGTCGCTTCGGAGTTTCCGAGTCAATTATCACTGGAAATGTCGCCAATCTCAATAGTTATCTGATGCAGGCCATGTGCGATACATTCAAGATCAAGAATCACAATTCTACCACATACAAACCTTAGATGAATGGAGCTATAGAAGTCGCCATCAAGAATATCAAGAAATACTACAAAAATGATAGACAACTAAAAACATTGGCATGAGAAGTTACCATTTGCTTTTATTAGATACCGCACTACATTCTGAACATCAACTAGGCAACTCCCTATCTACTGGTTTATGGTACCGAAGCTGTTATACCCGCCAAGGTAGAAATCCCTTCCTTAGGGATCATACAGGATGCTAAGCTCAGTGATGCAGAACGGGTACAAAGTCGATATGATCAGTTGGCTCTCAGTGACGGGAAAAGAATGAATGCGGTGTGTCACGATCAAATTTACTAGAACAGAATGGCAAATGCTTTCAATAAGAAGGTGAGACCAAGACAGTTCACACCGGGGCAACTGGCTCTGAAGCAAGTCTTCCCACATCAAAATGAGGCAAAGGGTAAATTTTCACCAAATTGGCTGGGTCCTTACATGGTTCATCAAGTTTTGACATGAGGAGCATTAATACTAGCAGGAATGGATGGAGAATTATGGTCAAAACCCATCAACTCCGATGCCGTCAAAAGATATTATGTCGAAGATCATATTCGTACTTTCTTTATGATGTAACATGAACTACACTTGACCTGATTCTCGTTTAAAAGGGGATGCGTAGGCAGCCCTCTGGGTTCGGTCACAGTATGATAAAATCTCCATTTTTCCAACAAAGATAGAAATTGGGGCAAAACTTTGAATTTCACCAGATCCGATATTTTTTTACCAAGAGGCAAAAGAAGATTATCGGGAAATATATCAGAGCCGATCTATCTAAACTGGGGCAGAATTTGAATTCTGAGGGGTTCCTCATAATTCTAAACAGGATAAGGACGTCGCGATATCTAAAATGTGTCACAATTTACGATTCGACAAAACCTTTCATTCATTATCATATATTTAATAACTGCATTCTTTACGACTGACCAATCGCAAAATGCATATTTTTAAAACAAAATCTTTGTGATAGCCAAATGCTACCTAGGCAAGCTCAAAGCACAAGAAAGATCTGAAGGAAAAGCCAGAACACAAAGTCAAAAGCACGAATCAACCTTCTCCCCAAACTCATCATTTTCTTTGAATGAAGGAATGATAGGTGCAACACTATTAGGAATATCCGAAAAGGATATACGACGAGATCACTATCTTCACATGGGCAGATACCACCAACCCTAAGTGTGTAGAGCTAAGAATTGCTTTCCTTACTTGCATTTGGATTAGGCTAATCTCTGCCTCCATTATTGCATAAGGCTAAGTATTTCCCTCTTTATTTGCATAGGGCTGAACACTGCCCTTTTACTTGCATGAGCTAAGCTTTGCCTCCACACTTGCATAGGGCTAAGCACTACCATCAATATTTGAATAGGATCAAGCACGACCTTTCTACTTACATGAGGCTAAGATTCACCGCCACATTTGCATAGGGCTAAGCACTGCCCTCATCTTTGTATCGGGTAAAGCACGACCCTTCTACGTGCATGATGATAAGCTTTGTCTCTACACTTGCATAGGGCTAAGAACTTCCCTCAATATCTGCATCGGGTCAAGCACGACCCTTCTACTTGTAGAAGGCTAAGCTTTTCCTCCACATTCGCATCGGGCTAAGCATTGCCTTGACTATTGCATTAGGCCAAGCACGACCCTTCTGCTCACATAAGGCTAAGCACTGCCTTCATCCTTTTGCATGAGGCTAAAGCCCTGCCTCCCTTCTTGCATAAGGCTAAGCATTGCCTTCACCATTTGCATGAGGTTAAAGTCTGCCTCCATTCTCGCGTAAGGCTAAGCACTGCCTTCATATCCGCATGATTTCTACACGGCTTGAGATGGATATTTCCTACCTGCATGAGGAGGATGTTGCATGTTGTGATTATCTCATGGATGGGATCAAGTGGAAGGTTTTTCTAGCTGATTGGGTCACTATCCTGCTTGTGACTTAGAGTTGATAATGGGATTCTCGTGCTTTCATATGATTGCATAATAGATGTAGTGCGATGTGTGGAATCGCAAATTTTATGTACAAGGTTGCGGTTCAGTTTTGAAGGGAAGGTCATGAGTTCTAGGCAGTATAGACAGTTTTTGATGTTTAGAAGAATGCTAACACTATTTAATGTTACCCGAGAAGAGTGCACATTTCAGAAGGCGCATTGTGATTTGACTTACGAATGCTTCATTGATATTGGGATACTCGCCTGGTTGATCGACTGCTGATGTTATTATTGTTTTCGATATGGTACGAAAGAATTATTGAAGTATTTCTCATGAGATGATTGTGTGTGAGGGATCTGTTAGTCATTCGAGTGGTGAAGTTAGGTTCGGATATGATGAATCATGTACTCTAGGGATTTAGAGACTGGGAGGGTTCTTAGAGGCAGATTGTTCCTTGGTTGCTGACTATTAATGTACGACCAGAGTTAGACAACTAATGCTATGTGTTGTGGTTAGGCTACTATGGACTTTTGGAGGGTTATTTATCTATTTGCGGATGCTCGGAGTTGATTTAGGGGCCATTGGTAGGCCTAATGAGGACGTGTATTTTACACCAGGTTGGATTTGTTGACTTTACATTGCTATTTTCGAGGGATGTGTCATTTGGTTAGGTTTGAGCTTACTCGTGTCCTGATATGTTCTATGTGTTACTATCCTACGCTACGATGGTTTGTGATCTGTTGGGTATTTGCACAGATGATGCATTTCATTTTGGGTTTGCGGTGAAATTTGAGCGAGATAGTTTTTGGGGTGTTGAATGGTTAATTGCTCATTGGTTATGGTCTTTTTAGGTTGTGTTATATTAATGCTATTTTTTTCTCCATGGTTATGGTCATGCAATTTGCGTGGTTATTGTTGATTTGCGTATGGTTGTTGATTTTGAGCATTATGTCTCGAGGCATTTCATATGGACCGATGTTTGGATTGGGTCACGCATCGCGGCGGAGTTATGTTGGGATATGGACCTTGTGCTTACCTCGTGTGTTGTGTTTCTCCTTGTGTGATGGGTTCATATCATTTCACGCATCGCGGCGGAGTTATGTTGGGATATGACCCTTGTGCTTATCTCGTGTGTTATGTTTCTCCTTTGTGTGATGGGTTCATATCATTTCGCTTTTTGGTAACTATTGAGTTTGCGGGGCGGTTCTCTCATTTATCTCTCTTTCCATTATTTGGTACATTCAAGTTGTTGCTTGTTTAGTGCACGGATTTCACGACATGTGCCTTTAGGTAGGTGTGGCATGTCAGTAGAGCATCATATATTTGATGTGATGAGGTCATTGGACATGGAATGAGTGCTATTGGATTTGATTATTATATGTTTGGAAGAATAATGTTACTAGTTAGCTTAGAATTTTGCTATGGTTCTTGTCGGGTGAGAGAGCTCCATGACTTGTTGGTCTGATGAATGGCCATGAGATTTTGTGTGTTTCCTTCATCATTGGTAGTGTACGAAGGTTTAGAGAAAGGCTGCATTTGACAGGAGGTCTGTTATCGGTACTAAGTTTGTTAATGGACAGCTACTGTGGTTGGAAGTTATTGCTATAGGTATTTAAGTTACGTAGTATATCATATGATTTTATCATGCATTATGGTTATGGCTAAATACAACTTGTTCAGGCTTGCATAGTGTTCAGATATGATAATCAGGTCTTGTAATGGATTCTGGATGTTGGAGATTTGATTCTAAGGTTAATCGGCTAAAGTTGACGCAAGGATCTTCAGTTATGTTGTGTTGTCAAACATACATGGATTGGGGTGACATGGGATTACCCATGGTTATGTTCATGGTGAGTTTGTAGAGTGGTATGATGGTTTTCGAATGACTTTTGGCACGTTCGATAACGAATGTAAGTTTAAGTGGGAGAGAATGTAACGACCTGACCGATCGTTTTAGCATTTGCACTTAGTTTGGTGGTTTGAGGTCATGAATAGCTGCATATGGTGTATTGTGCCTTGTGTGTATTGTCGGTTTTTGTTTCAGGTAATTCAAAATTGATTTGGAAGAATGATTCTTATTTTAGAAGCTTTAAGTTGGGAGAGTTGACCAATATTGACTTTTATGTAATTAACCTCAGAATGGAGTTTTGATGCTTTTGTTAGGTCTGTATGATAATATTGGACTTGGGCGTGTGTCCGTATTTGCATTTGGATATTTTAGAAGGTTTTGGCGCTAATTGGCGAAAGTTGGCAATTTGAAGGTTTTGAAAGTTCAAAGGTTTGACCGGGAGTTGACTTTGATGATATTGGGTTCGGTTGTTGTTTCGGGTCTTGGAATAGGTTTTTATTTCATTTGGAACTTGTGCGCAAAATTTAAAGTCATTCCGAGTTGATTTGATGATGTTCGACACAAGTTTTGGAAGTTGAAAGTTCGAAAGTTCATCATGTTTGATTTAAGGTGCTATTTGTCGTTTTGATATTGATATCTTTGAGTTGAAAACACAAAAAATGGTATATTATTACGAGTTGTCACTGGCTTTTGATGTTGGACTTCGACTATCTTCCGAGCTCGTCACTACTTTCAACCTGAGGTTAGATTTATTACTTATTGAGTACATAGGTTCGGTTGTGCACCTTGCATGTAGATCTCGGTGCTGATGCTGCTGTGTATGGCGAGAGCTGGCATTGAAGATGTACTGCTTTTCGGACATATCTTCAACTTATCCTTGGTAGCTTTAGAATTTCAAATCTGTTTATGTATATTTCAAACAGATGATGTATTTATTATGTACCAGCTTTATAAATTCTAAGTCTTAGAAGCTTATGATTTGTACTACAAATCCTTGGATTTTGTATCAAAATTCGGTTATTTATACACATTGATTTCTATTATTCTCATTTTAGTTGTGTTGAATTTATTTGGCTTACCTACCGGGTTGGGCTGGGTTAGGTGCCATTATGACTAGTTGGATTTTAGGTCGTGACACTTAGAACTACCAAACCTTACTGTGCAGGAATCATGTAGAAGGAAGGAGATACTTACACTAACTCATGCCAAGAAAGAAAGTTGCCCTACATACCTTGTTAAAGAATTGTCTATACTTCTATGATGGTTAACTCCCACCTCCGACGAGTCTCTAGAATAAAATACAACCAGATATTAGATGTTACAGTGATGTTCAAAGCTTCTTCACGCTAAATTCTACTAGAATCGCCTTCTAATTCAGTTTAGTCAACTTAGATGCTTCAAAAGGAGATTTGAGAGTATTTTTGGGTGAGTTATGGTGGGTGATACTACTAGAATGAAAGAGAAAGGGCCACACTGCTCTTTTTTATTCTATACAAAGCAAAGGAAATCCTGCCACTCCTTGTGCAAAATGGGTCACCCCGCATCTACTATTTTGCCCGATGGGACAACCGGCAAAATCTAGTTGCATGCAGTTGCCTTTATTGCCTGATAACATGCCGCCATCTGGTTGGTTGTACCTAAACCTCATAAATCTTGCAAGTTAGTATGTGGGGTCTAACATTATATTCTGATTGATATTTCTATGTGATAGGCTTACCTATTCTTAAGAAGTAGGTGCCATCATGACCCTTGTGATGGGATTTTGGGTAGTGACAAGTTCGTAATAGAGCTCTAGGTTCATAGGTTCTACGAGTCATAAGAAAGTTTAGTAAAGTCTTGCGGACTAGTGCAGAGACATCTGTACTTATCATTGAGAGGCTACAAAACTATTAGAAAATTCCACTTCTTTCTTTCCTTATCGTGTGAATTTATAGATTTCGGATTTTCAGCCTTTATCTTTCTATTCTCTCACATATGGTTAGGACATGAGCTTCAGTTACTGATGATGACGCCCAGTGCCGGTGTTGCTAGAGGACATGTCAGAGGCAGGGCACGTGCCGCATTGAGGGGCTGTACTAGGACCGCGACTAAGTAGCCACGAGTAGCTCTAGTTGGGGAGTAGGCACCCGAGGCACCTATTCCTACCCATGGACTTCAGGAGACCTTGGCGCACTTTTTGAGCATGTTTGGAACCTTGGCTCAGGCGGGGTTGATCCCGGTTGCATTAGCTACTTCTCCAGCTAGGGGAGCAGCTCGACTCCTGCCTTCCATACTCCAAACTAGCAGGCTCATGTTGATTAGGCTCCAGGTGTTATATCGATGAAGCTGGTGATTGTGGTTTCGTCTGAGGTCAGGCTTGCATCGGTTGAGAAATAGAGGAGGTTGGAGATGTTCTAGAAGTATCATCCTCCTCATTTCAGTGGCAGGGATTCTAAGGATGCACTGGGTTTCTTAGATCAGCGTCACCGTATTCTGCATGCTATGGGCATAATGGAGTTGAGCGGGGTTGACCTTACTACTTTCTAGCTGATGAGGCCAGCATACAGATGGTGGCAGACTTATGAGCGAGTAGGCTAGCTGGTGCAGCGCCACTTACTTGGACCTAGTTCACTAATCCCTTTTTTAAGGAATTTATTCCAAAAACCCAAAGGGATGGGTTGCGCGCCGAGTTCGAGCAGCTGCACTAGGGTAGTATGACTGTGTCTGATTATGCTATGAGGTTTATAGAGCTATCTCGTCATGCACCTGCTTTGGTTTCTATTGTTAGAGAGAGAGAGAGAGAGAGAGAGAGAGAGAGAGAGAATCTGCAAATTTATTAAGGGACTCGGTTATAGCCTCAGATTTGGGATGGAACGGGAGTTGGAGATTGAGACTCCATTCCACCAAGTTGTAGAGATTGCTAGGAGGTTGGAGCGTATCAGCGGGCATGAGAGGAGGGATAGGGAGGCCAATATGCCTCGAGGTTTTGGAGGATTTAGTGATTCCCACTTTTCGGCTACAACGCGTCATGGAAAAGGCTTTAGTCATCAATAAGTTCAGTCTGCACTTCAGGTCACTCGTAGTGCTCCAGCTAGCTAGGGGCCTTAGGGTACTCATATTGGACAACCATCTTTCAGTGCACCTTCTGCACGAGGTTTCTACAATGCTTATTCTAGTCGTTCGGGGCAGGATCAGTACCAGTAGCCATGCCCGCTGAGAGGTAGTTTTGAGTGTGGTGATACTAGGCACATTGTGAAAGATTACCCCAGACATTGGAGGGGTGGACCCCTACTGGGTACTCAAGCTATGTTTTTCGCTCTAGTTGCTACTCCACCTTTACAACCAGTTAAAGATGGAGGACATGTGGGTAGAGGTTGACCTAGAGGGGGAGAACATGCCCGTTATTATGCTTTCCCTAGTAGGAATGAGGTTGTTGCATCTGATACCTTCATTACAGGTATTGTTCCGGTCTGTCATGGAGATGCATCCGTTTTATTTGATCCGGGCTCTACTTATTCTTATGTGTCATCCTTTTTCTCTTCATATTTGGATATATTTTGTGATTCTTTGGATACTCTTGGTTATGTGTCTACACCCATTGGGGATTCTACTGTGGTGGACCGTGGTTATCGTTCTTGTTTGGTCACTATTGGGGGCTATGATACTAGGGTTAACCTTTTGTTACTTAATATGGTGGATTTTGATGTGATTTTGGTCATAGATTTATTGTGACCATATCATGCTATTCTTGATTATCACACTAAGACTGTGACTTTGGCTATGCCGGGGTTGCCGAGGTTGGAGTGGAGAGGGTTCCGAGGTCATGGTCCTATAGGGTGGTGCCTTTTCTGATGGCACAACGTATGGTTAGAAGGGATGTTTGGCGTACTTAGCCTTTGTAAGGGATGTTAGTTATGTTACTCCTAGTATTGAGTCAGTTCTAGTAGTAAGGGAGATCTCAGATGTGTTTCCTGCAGACCTACCGGGAATGCCACCCGACATGGATATTGATTTTGGTATTGATCTAGTATTGGGTACTCAACCCATCTCTATTTAACGATATTGCATGGAACCAATGGAGTTGACAGAATTAAAGGAACAATTAATGGAGTTTTTTGATAAAAGTTTCATCAGGCCGAGTGTTTCACCTTGGGGTGCTTCGATTCTATTTGTGAGAAAGAAAGATGGCTCCATGAGGAAGTGCATTGACTACAGGCAGTTGAACAAGGTTACTATCAAGAACAAGTACCCACTACCACATATAGATGATTTATTCAACCAGCATCAGGATGCTAGGGTATTCTAAAAGATTTACTTGAGATCGGGCTACCATTACTTGAAGATTCGGGCTTCAGATATTCCTAAGACGCTTTTAGGACCTGTTATGGGCATTATGAGTTCTTGGTGATATCTTTTGGGCTGACCAATTCCTTAGAAGCTTTCATGCACTTGATGAACGTGTTTTGGCCATATCTGGATTCCCTTATCATTGTGTTTATTGATGATATTTTGGTGTATTCTCGCAGCTGGGAGGAGCATGAGCAACACTTGAGGATCATACTCTCAACTTTAAGGGAGAAAAAACTATATGTTAAATTCTCCAAGTGCGATATTTCATTAGACTAGGTAGCATTCATGGGTCACGTGGTGTCCAGTAAGGGGATTAAGTTGGTTTTGAAGAAGATTGAGACAGCTGAAAGTTTGCCCAGACCACCGCTACTCAGATTCGGAGTTTTCTAGGTTTGGCTGGGCACTATCGCCCCTTTGTGGAGGGGTTTTCATCCATTTCATCTCTTTTAACTAGATTGACTCAGAAGGGTGCCCCATTTAGATGGTTTTGACGAGAGCTTTCAGAAGCTCAAGACTACCTTGACTACAACTCCAGTTTTAGTTTTGCCTTCAGCATCTGGTTCATGTATAGTTTATTGTGATGCTTCACAGATTGCAATTGGATGTGTGTTGATGCAGGAGGGTAGAGTGAATGTTTATGTTTCATGTCAGTTGATGCCCCATGAGAAGAACTACCTAGTGCACACTTTGGAGTTGGCAGCCATCATTCACGCGCTCAAGATTTGGAGGCACTATCTTTACGGTTGTCTTGTGAGGTGTTTATGGATCACATGAGTCTTTAAAACCTATTCAAACAAAAGGATCTAAACTTGAGGCAATAAAGGTGGTTAGAGAAACTGAACGACTATGTTATCACCATTCTTTATCATCTCTGGAAGGCTAAGATGGTAGCTGTCGCTTTGAGTAAGAAGGCTGAGAGCATGGGTAGTCTGGCTTCTATTCCAGTTGGGGAGAGACCACTAGCTTTGGATGTTCAAGCTTTGGACAACATGTTCGTAAAGTTGCATGTTTCGGCGCCTAGAAGGATTCTTGCTTATGTTGTGTCAGTCGTCCTTGGGCGTATCAAGGCATGTCAGTATGATGATCCCCACTTGCTTGTCCTTAAGGACATGGTGCAAGACAATGATGCCAAGGAGGTGGCTATTGGTGATGATGGGGTATTGAGGCTTCAGGGTCGGATTTGTTTGCCCAATGTGGATGGGTTGCGAGAGCTGATTCATGAGAAGGCCCATAGTTTGTGGTATTCTATTCAGTCAGGTGTTGCAAAGATGTACCATGATTTGAAGCAACACACTGGTGGAGAAGAATGAAGAAAGATATTTTTGAGCATGTGCCACGATGTTTGAACTATCAACAGGTTAAGTATGAGCATCAGAGATCAGGTGGTTTGCTTCATGGGCTAGATATTCTAGAGTGGAAGTGGGAGAGTATCACTATGGATTTTTTTGTTGGGCTACCACGGACCTTGAGGAGATTTGATGATGTATGGGTCATTTTTGATAGACTGAGCAAGATTGCACACTTCATTCTAGTCATGAATACCTACTCTTCAGAGCAGCTGTCTAAGAGTTTATCTTAGGGAGATCCCTGCCTGCATGGTGTGCTGGTGTCTATTATCTCGAATCGAGGTACATAATTCACATTGCCTTTTTGGAGAGCCGTGCTACGTAAGTTAGGCACACAGGTCAAGCTGGGTACGGTATTCCGTCCATAGATAGACAACCAGTCCGAGTGCACTATTCAGATCTTGGAGGACATGTTGCGAGCATGTGTCATTGATTTCAGGGGACATTTAGATTAGTTTATACAGCTAGCAGAGTTTGCCTACAATAACAGCTACCGTCAAGCATCTAGATGGCTCCGTATGAGGCCTTATATGGGAGGCATTGTCGTTCTCCGGTTGGTTGGTTTGAGACTAAGAAATCTAGGCAATTGGGCATTCATTTGGTTCGTGATGCTTTGGAGAAGGTGAAATTGATTAAGGAGCACTTCGTACAATGCAGTGCCGACAAAAGAGTTATGCGGATAGGAAGGCTCGTGATGTGGCATTCATGGTGGGTGAGAGGGTTCTACTCCAAGTTATGCCCATGAAGGGTGTAATGATGTTCGGGAAGAAGGCGAGTTGAGCCCTCGGTATGTTGGCCCTTTTGAGGTTCTAGAGATATTTGGTGAGGTGGCCTACAGACTTGCTTTGCCACCTAGCTTATGGGGAGTTCATCCAGTTATACCTATTTCCATGCTGCGGAAGTACTATAGGGATCTGTCACATGTGTTAGATTTCAGCTCAATGCAATTGGACAAGGATTTGGCTTATAGTGAGGAGCCAGTGGCTATTTTGGACAGGAAGGTCCAAAGTTGATATCGAAGAATATTGCATTGGTGAAGATTAAATGGAGAGGTAAACCAGTTGAGGAGGCGACTTGGGAGATTGAGAATGACATAAAGATTTGATATCCTCACCTTTTTGACACTTAAGGTATGTCTCTATACTCGTTCGGGCGAAATGTTTGCTTAAGAGAGGGAGAATGTAATAACCCGGCTAGTCTTTTGTGTATTTGAGCCCCGTTTCCCCTTTTGAATCTCCCCATTTGTTTATTTGCGGTTTTGTGAATTGCGAGAATGATTGGTTTAATTTCGTGAAGGTTTTGGGTTGATTTGAAGCACTTAGTTCTTACCATGGTAGCTTAGGTGGAAGAGTGGACTTAGGATTGACTTTTGTGAAAATAACCCCATTTACGGTGTTTTGATGGTCCCAACAGGTTTGTATGGTGATTTTGGTCTTAGGAATATGCCTAGAATTGAATTTGGAGGTTCTTAGGATTAATTGGCTCTTTTTTGCCGGAAGTTGGCACTTTAAAGGTTTAGAAATTTCCTAAGTTGGAGCATTGGTTGACTTTATGGCTATCTTGTTTGGATTTTTATTTTGGGACTTGGAATAGGTCTATCTGTCATTTGAAACTTGTGTGCAAAGTTTGGTGTCATTCCGAGTTGGTTTGATAGGAATTAGACGCTTGGTTGTAGTTTTAGAAGTTCTTGAGTTTCATTGTTATTCCTATGCGTTTTGGTGTTCGATTCGTGGTTACAAATGTTATTTTGGTATTTTTAGCTCGCGAACGAGTTCATATGATGTTTCTAGCTCTGTATGAATGTTTAGTGTGGAGCCCTGGGGGCTCGAGTGAGTTTGAGACGAGTTTTGGAGTGTTTTGAACTTGTTCCAAATTTGCTGGTTTTTGGTTGGTGCTACAGGTCTCACAAATGCGAGCACCAGTTCGCATTTGTAGTAGCTGCATTTTTTATGAGTATGTCATAATTGCAAAGGTGGGCTGGGAGTGGCAGGCTTCACATTTGTAAAGCTGGCCTTGCAATTGCGATGGGGAGTTGGGCACATGCAGGTCGCATTTATGATGCCTACTGTATTCGCATTTAAGACATTCTCAGGGGCTGGGCGAATTTTGCATTTGTGATCCTTGTGTCGAATTCGCGAACCTAATTCGACCATCTGTAGCTGGGTTAATAAGTGGGATGTCGGGACTTTGACTAATTTTTCATATTTTGAGATTGGTAGCTCGGTTTGAGGCAAGTTTTGAGGTAATTTTCACCCACTTGGATTGGGTAAGTATTTTTGACTCCGATTTGATTATTTTCATTAATCTCGACTTTGAATTAGCATTTAATTGATGAATCCTTGAATGAAATTTGAGGATTTTGACAAAACCTTTCTAAATATAAAAATTTGACATTTGAAAGTCGAACTGGACTCAATTTTGAAAACCAATCACAAATTTGTACTCGAGGGTTATGTGTAGTCGAGATCTACCCCTCGACCCGGTTTTTGATCGGGGCGAGCCAGGGTTGACTTTTATTGACTTTTTGATGATTGGTATACATTTCAACTTTATTGATAGAAACTTATTTCTCTTGCATTATTTGATATTATTAAGTCTTTTTTTTTTTGCTAGATTTTAGGCGAGCATAGGTGAATTTTAAAATGAAAAGAATTTTAGAGTATTGACTGGCACTATTTGAGGTAAGTATACCCTAACCTTGGGTGCGGGAATTACCCTTTAGTATTTGGTGTAATTTACATATTTGTGTTATATGGAACGACGTGTACTCAAGGTGACAAGTGTGTACACACCCATTAGACCCTGTTCTATTAATATTCCTTGAATTAGGGTTGTTTGTTATATGAAACATGATTTATTGTTAAAATACTCCCCGCACTCTTGATGTGATTTCATGTATTGTTTTTTGTTATAGTATGGCACTTGTTGAACATGATTTTAGTTGTGTGGAGTATAAAGGAGGCATTTCATTGTGATGTGCATGCGGCAAGATAAGGGTGGCTATTTATGTGCATGCGGCGATATAAGGGAGGCATTCCATTGATTATGTGCATGTGGCGACGTAAGGGTGCCTTTGTTGGGGATTTTATGAGATATATCGTAATGTTCCTTTGTTATTATTCATATGTTGGAATCAGCGGTTGATGTTTTGATCACAAATGTGTTTCTTAAATATTTCTGTCTTGTGCTTTATGAGTTGTTGGTTGAATTTGATACGTTATCACATGCCCCTTCCCAATGATTTTTGTTGGTAAAAACAAATTATTCAACATTGAGTTGTTGTTACACATTCTTCAAGGATGTTGATAGTTGTTTTGTTATGCTCTCCGTTGTTAGTGTTCTGTTGATATTTAGCATAGGTTATTGACCAGTGAGTGTCTTGACTTGAATCTCGTCACTACTCCATCGAGGTTAGTATTGATACTTATTGGGTACCGACTATGGTGTACTCATACTACGCCTTTGCACATTTTTTGTGCAGATCCAGGTACTTCGGATCGAGTCGATCATCAGTGAGTTGAGACAGAGCTGTTGGAGACTTCAAGGTATCCTTGTTGTTCAGTTTGTAGGTCTCCGAGTCACCCTGTACTTCATTTTCTACCGTTTATGTATCAAACAATGATGTATTTTTCAGGCTTCTTATGTATTCCATGTACAACTTATGACTCAGTATTATCGAGGTTCTGGGATGATGACTGTTGTATCTCCGTCTGGTTGGGTTGTGATATTTCTCAATTTCTATTTAATTTTTAAGTTGTTTTGTTCGGATTGATATCGTTATGTGATAGGCTTACCTAGTCTTAACAACTATTGCCATCATGATGCTTGTGGCAGGATTTTGGATCATGACAGGTGGGCTAAATGTATGTTAGTTTATAGTTGTGGTCAGACAATATGTATATGCATACATAATGCGTATCGAGTATTTCTTGTACATATGCATACACAATACATAATTATCCCTCTTGTACATATGCATTGCATCATGCATGGTAGTCTCTTATTTACATGCATGGTGAGAATGAGATTGATATTGGAACGTTGAGTATTTTCGTGTAGATTGATATATATGCATGGTAAGGACAAGATGTGGGAAGTCGAGGCAGAAATGGTTCGGGCATGTTAAGAGGAGAAGCATTGATGCTCCTATCAGGAGGTGTGAGACGTTGACCATGGCGAGTCTGAGAAGAGGTCAAAGCGAACCTAAGAAGTACCGGGACAGTGATTAGGCAGGACATGGAGCGGCTTCAGCTCACTGAGGACATGGCCCTTGATAGGATGGTGTGGAGGTCGAGGATTATGGTAGATGGTTAGTTGGTAGTTTTGATTTTCCTCATTTCTTACTAGTAGTACCAGTAGCTTGTTTGTACTTTCTTATTTCTCAGATCTATATTACATTATCATATTCTCATGTTGTTACTATTTTGGTACTACTTATTCTCCCCCCCTCCCCATTCTCTCCCCTCTCCTTCTTTCTTTTTCCTCTTCTTTTCTCCCTCTTCTTCTTCTTCTTCTTCTTCTTCTTCTTCTTCTTCTTCTTCTTCTTCTTCTCCTTATCCCTACCTTTCTAAGCTGAGGGTCTATTGAAAATAATCTCTCGATCCTTCACTGGGTAGGGGTAAGGTCTTCGTATATACTACCCTCTCTAGACCCGACATGTGAGAATATACTGGGTATGTTGTTGTGAGGATAAGAGAAATATTGGCACGATGGTTATTTTCATGCAGACTGATAATTGACTGTAGAGATATTCTGATCGGATATGGCGCATGGATTGGATCAATCCCTTTGAAATGTTATTATCCATGTTACCTTGGGTTGTGCACGCACATGTTGTGAGAAACTAACGAGTTTCTGGTTTGACATGATATACACATATTCATGAAACATATGTAAGCTGCCTCTTGAAGCGTGAAGGATCTATTTACGGGATCCTAGTCATTTTGTAAGGATCTATTGCTCCATACTTGAAAACACAAGAACATTCTCTCTGCTCTCTAACACATTCTCTTGAGTTCATTATCCCATTTATTGCTTACATTCATTGTGTTCTATTTATCGTTCATCATTTATTGCTTATTATTGGCCATAAAGAGCCATCATTAATTTTATTCTAACTGTTACTCGCCCATCGATTACCCCCGATAGCTCTCAGTCGAGCTTCAAACTCGACCAGGCCCTCGAACAGGCAGGCTCGAGGCCCGATGATTACTCATTCGGTTTGATTATCGCCTCGCTCTCAAGCTCTAATCTCATTCCTAGGTCTTTCACATAGCATCAACTGCATAACAACTAGCATAAAATAGATCACGTATTTTTAGAATCCCATAATCAAATTCAATTACTATTACCATTTTCACGGTAAATAGTTTGGCACCAAACGTGGGGCTAAAAATAATAGTGATTATTTTCTTGCTGGTTTAACCACGTAACGCAAGTTACCTTTCACACTTTTTCTTGTCCAAAGATCTTTGATTTCAAGTCAAAATGTCTAACTCAGTCAACACACGTGAAAACGTCAACCTTGAAGACCCGTGAGGAAATAGTGTTGACGTCCCAGGTGTTGGCGTACCGCCGCAAAACCCTGAGAGTACGCCGGAACCAATTCACGAGTCTTTGACCTCATACAACACCCGATACGACAATGGCGATCCTCACATTAGCAAGGGAGCATGCCGAGAGATTCAGCAGGAAATCCGAAAAAATCCAACACGGGCTGAGAGAGATATTCCTCAGCATGTCATTCATATGATCATCAGGGGGACTGACATTCCCCGAGGACACATGATCAAGCTGACAAAAATATACGCAGCAATGGAAGGGCCGATCCGAGACCGCATGACCGAAGACACCCTTGCATTCAGCGAGAAAGATTTCGGGACCTTAACACAGCCACACAACGACGCACTGGTAATTTCATTTCTTTTAAATAACATTCAAATTAAACGTGTGCTCATGGACCCAGGCAGCTCAGCCAACGTAATCAGGTCAAAGGTAGTAGAACAGCTCGGGCTGCTTGATCAGATCATACCCGCCCCCGGGTCCTCCACGGTTTCAACATGGCCGGTGAAATAATGAAAAGGGAGATCGCCCTCTCGGTTGACATGTCCGGCACAGTTCAGGACACCAAATTCCACGTCATCGGTGGTGACATGAGGTACAACGCATTGCTTGGTAGGCCGTGGATACATAGCATGAGGGCAGTGCCATCAACTCTACACCAGATAATGAAGTTCCCAACAAAGAATGGTATAACAACCATATATGGAGAACAACATGGGGCAAAAGAAATGTTCGCGGTTTACCAGGATGCGCTAAATCCTATACGCTCTACCCCGGATGAGTCTGGGAGCGTACAAACACCCGCAGACGAAGAAGAAGATTTCCTCGCTGCTCGGACTTTTGTTGCCCCCGAAGAGTCGGACGCAACGAAATCAACAATTGAAGAGCTGGAGCAAGTTGTTTTAATCGATCATCTCCCTGATCGAAAGGTTTACCTAGGAACGGGATTAACCCCTGAACTCAGGAAAAAACTCATTCAATTCCTTATTAATAACATCAACTGTTTCGCTTGGTCCCACCTAGATATGACAGGTATCCCGCCGGAAATAACCACCCACCGGTTGAGTGTCGACCCCAGGTTTAAACCGGTGAAGCAAAAAAGAAGACCCTAGTCCGAAATAAAACACGCGTTCATCAAGGACGAGGTAACGAAACTCCTTAAAATAGGGTCTATTAGAGAGGTAAAGTACCCCGAATGGCTGGCCAACATAGTAGTAGTGCCCAAAAAGGGAAATAAGTTAAAAGTGTGCGTAGATTATAAAGACTTGAATAAGGCATACCCCAATGATTCATTCTCATTGCCCAACATCGATCGCCTGATCGATGCCACGGCCGGCCACGAGACCCTCACCTTTCTTGACACCTACTCGGGGTGTAATCAAATTCAGATGAACCCCGAGGACAAGGAAAAAACTTCATTCATCACGAAGAATGGTACCTACTATTACAATGCGATGTCCTTCGGGGTGAAAAACGCAGGAGCCACATACCAACTTCTAGTTAATAAAATGTTCGAGCATCAAATAGGGAAATCCATGGAAGTTTATATTGATGACATGCCGGTTAAGTCCCTGCGCACATAGGACCATTTGACTCATTTGCAGGAAACATTCGACAACCTCAGAAGTTACAACATAAAGCTTAATCCCGAGAAATGTGCCTTCGGAGTGGGTTCGAGCAAATTCTTAGGCTTCATGGTGTCAAACAGGGGGATCGAGATCAACCATGATAAAATCAAGGCCATCGAGGAAATCACGGTGATAAATAACGTAAAAGCAGTGCAACGGCTGACAGGACGGATAGCGGCTCTAGGCAGGTTCATATCGAGGTCATCGGACAGAAGCCATCATTTCTTCTCTTTACTCAAAAAGAAAAACAACTTTGAATGGACTCTAGAATGCCAACACGCCTTGGAAGAGTTGAAGCGATATTTGACCAGCCCGCCTTTGCTCCACATGCCAAAAGAGGATGAAACGCTGTATTTATACCTGGACTTATCTGAGATAGCGGTAAGCGGTGTGCTGGTTCGAGAAAAGCAAGGTATGCAATTCCCTGTCTATTATGTAAGTCGAACCCTGGGGATGCCGAGACCAGGTATCCGCACCTGGAAAAATTAGCTCTTGCGCTAATAAGCGCATCACCAAAATTGAAGCCTTATTTTCAGCGCCATTGTATTTGCGTGTTAACAATATACCCTCTCCGTAGCATATTGCATAAGCCCGAATTATCGGGCCGATTGGCCAAATCGGCCATCGAACTCGAAGGATATGATATCGAGTATCAACCCCGAACGGCCATCAAGTCCCAAATTTTGGCAAACTTTGTGGCCGACTTCTTGCCCTCCCTAGTGCCAGAGGTAGAAAAGGAACTCTTACTAAAAGCGAGCACATCTTCCGGGGTGTGGACCTTGTTCACCAATGGTGCCTCGAACGTTAGAGGATCCGGACTCGGTATAGTCCTGAAGCCACCCACGGGCGGCATGATCAGGAAATCTATAAAAACTGCTAGGTTGACTAACAACGAAGCCGAGTGTGAGGCTATTATTGCAGCTCTAGAATTGGCCAAAAGCCTGGGAGCTGAGATCGTCGAGGCAAACTGCGATTCGCTCCTGGTAGTATATCAAGTAAATGGGAGCTTTGAGGTCCGAGAAGACAGGATGCAAAGATATTTGGACAAAATCCAAATCACATTGCGCCGTTCCAAAGAATGGACCCTGGTCCATATACCGCGAAAGCAGAACAGCGAGGCAAATGCCCTCGCTAACCTGGGATCATCCGTCGAAGAGGACGACCTGCTCCCCGGGGCTGTTGTTCAGCTATCCAAATCAGTGGTCGAGGAAGGTCATGTCGAGATTAACTCCACCAGCCAGACTTGGGACTGGAGAAATAAATATATCGAATACCTGAAAGATGGGAAACTACGCACGGATCCGAAAGAATCGAGGGCTCTGCGTACCAGAGCAGCCCGATTCTCGCTCGATGAAAGCGGAACTCTTTACAGGAGAACCTTTGATGGCCCTCTAGCCGTATGCCTAGGGCCGGGAGATACCGATTATGTGCTCCGGAAGATCCATGAGGGGACCTGCGGAAATCACTCCGGTGCCGATTCCTTAATTCGAAAAATAATCAAGGCAGGCTACTATTGGGACAACATGGAAAAAGACACTAAGGAATTCGTCCGAAAGTGCGACAAATGCCATAGGTTCGCCCCTATGATTCACCAACTCGGCGAACAACTACATTCGGTCTTGTCGCCATGGCCGTTCATGAAATGGGGAATGGACATCGTCGGATCCTACCAATGGCACCAGGTAAAGCTAAATTCGTTTTGTTTATGACAGACGATTTTTCAAAATTGGTGGAAGCACAGGCCTTCGAAAAAATAAGAGAAAAAGAAGTCATTGATTTCATCTGGGACCATATCATGTGCCGATTCGGGATTCCTTCCGAGATAACATGCGATAATGGAAGGCGAACAGCTTCCAAGCAACTGGAATATATCAATGCTGAAACGATACTATTGCTAGGTTGTCCGATGGAACATTCTGAAACACCCTCGAGAATGCGTTGCACTCTTTCCCTTCGAAGGAACCGAAGGGCAAGCAAACAGTAAAATAGCGATAACAAGCTACACTCTCGGCTACTACCGGCTAAACAAAGCAGGGGACCATACCGCGTTCCCGTCACAAGCGACCAAAGCACATCAGGGCTCGAAACATCGCCAGCACATTCCGCACTAAGGTATGACTGTCTCTTTCCTCTTTCGATTACATTCTACACTGACTCGAGTGCAGGTATCAGATCGAGCACTCTCCAACTCGAAGGCATAGGTTTCAAAAGGATATGTTTCACTCTTTTCCTTCGACCGGGTTTATACCAAAAAGGGTTTTACCTGCAAGGTTTTTAATGAGGCAACATCCACATGCTACCTAAGGAAGACTCAACAAGTATTCAAGGCTTCTTTTGCATTCAACCTCGAATACTGGGGGGCATCCCCCCGGAAGATCACCCCTCGGAGAAGCTAAGATATGATGAACAGGGTCTCGATAGGGAAAAGCAATGTACCGGGCCAAATGGTCGAACGAACCGTGCCCTTATAGAATAGCCGAGCCTTCAACAGCAAAGACATGTATACTTGTACCAAGTAATCATAGAATACTTTTCATCAGAGCATTCCGCGCTTCGAAGAAACTCAGTATTTTAACAAAAATGACTCTTCTATCGAAAACGTCCCGAACAATCGGAGACTGGCGTCAACAACTCAAAACAATGCGGCCCTTGGGTCGGAACTCCTAACTCGTAAGCCCTCAATGAGGCGACATCCAGATCACAAAACAGCTCCAGAGCCAAAAATGTCCCGGACACTCGGGGACTGGAGTCGAAAACTCAAAGCCACATGACCTTCGGATCGGAGACTCTGAAATCGTAAGCCCTCAATGAGGCAATACCAAGTTTCCAAGTAATGTCCCCCGAGCCAAGAAATCCTCGTTAACTCGGGGACTGCCGTTAATTGCCATCTCCATCGCAATGGCTCCCGAGCCGAGAAATCCTCGTTAACTCGGGGACTGCCTTCAATCGCCATCTCCATCGCAATGGCTCTCGAGCTGAAACATCCTCGATAACTCAGGGACTATCACCAATCGCCACCTATCAGAAACCCGAGGCCATAAGACCCCAAGCGGGCAGGCTCGGTCTCGTAAGACCTACTTAAGGCAACGGCAATATATGTAAGACCTCAAGCAAGGCATGAACCATACTTGTACCAAGTATCCCAACTGTAAGACCTCAAAGGCATGTAAAACTTGTAAGACCTCACCAAAGGCATAAACTCAATCTCAAAGTTAAGGCTATATATCGATTTCGTAAGACCCCTAAAAGGCATACCCTCGATATAGACGCCGAAACTACTCCACTCCGGACTGAAAATGGCTCCGGCCAAACACAAATGACTATCACGAGGCTGCACCAGCCAAACCAACGCGACTCGGGGATGCCCGACCGTCGCTACAAAATCACAGGCCTTCAATTACTTCGAATCAACTTCGAAAAGAGCCGATTAAACAGGCTACCCTTGATATAGGCAACAGAGCTTCGACCACGTCAGCTCCTAAACACTGGCTTGGAGATACTCAGCTTCCGAGCCAAACCTCCCGAGGTGCTCGATCATCCCAATATAACGACTCGCAATTGAGGTTTTCCAAACCGTCGAAGAGTCAGGAAAACACTATCCTTATCGAGGGAAAATAAAGTCCACACATAAAAGGTCGCATCGACCCAAGGCATAAGAGCCACTACCGCCAGCCCACGCATGAAAGGTCGCATCGACCTAAGGCGTAAGAGCCATTATCGCCAGCCCATACAAAAGGTCATACGACCCAACGCGTGAGAGCCTAAGGGCCTGCTTTAAATTCACAAACATGAGGGTCGAATGAGCTCGAGTCGAAACCCGATTTTGAGACCGAACCCAAAACAGTTAACTAAATCTGCCTAAGAGCAAAAGCGTAAGAGCCATTATCGCCAGCCCATATAAAAGGTCGCATCGACCCAATGCGTAAGAGCCTAAGGGCCAGCTTGAAATTTAAAAAAAACTTGAGGGGCGAATGAGCTCAAGTCGAAACCCGGCTCGGAGACTGAACCCAAAACAGTTAACTAAAAATGCCCGAGAGCAAAAGCATAAGAACTCAAGTGCCAGCTTATAATTAAAGAGTGTACCGACCCGATGCGTAAGAGCCACTACCACACTAAAATCGAAGGTCGTACTGACCAGATGCACGAGAGCTAGTTCTAACCCGAGAATGCTCCGGGACTGGCCTTCGACCGTTGCGAGACGCTCAGCTGTAGCAAAAATCCAAGGGTGTAATCCAAGATCTGAAATCTCGGATCGACTGTCAAAAACATCGCATATTATTTTCGACAAACAAAGGGGGTACGAAGGAATAGGAAACAAAAAAGCCTTTTATATTGCTCGCAGAGGCATGTTTACAAGGCCTACAAAAACCCTTATAAAGAAGAAACCAAACAAAACCCTAATCTGTCATCAGGCCAATATCTTCGATGGCTCCGCCGGGGGTTGCACCTCAATGATTCCGGCTGCAACTTCGGGTCCTTCAACGGCCTCTTCCCCTCTGAGGGCTCCACCTTCATTCTCATCATCTCCTGAGTCGTTGCCCGACGCACCTCCGAAAGCAGACAAAGCAGCACCCTTCTGTTCTAGGGTCCTTACCCCGTTGAGATCGGCAGACAAGTTGATACCTCCCGCGTGTGTATCCCCAAGAGTCTGCCTCCGAGAATCCAACCGAGCACGCTCCACATCTTGAGTCAATTTTAGCTCAGTCTCATCAGGCGCTCTCCCGGCTTGAGCATGTATCGCATTGACACCCTCTCTATGCAAAGATATAAGCTCCTCGGTTTCAGTTTTGATCCCGGATAATGCAACTACTAACTCGAAATGGAGACCCTTATACCTGTCGCTGTCCGACCTCGCATCACGAAGCTGACGCCAAACTAAGGCCACCTTTTCCTGGAGGGCATCCCTCTACGAAGTTATCTCTCCCACACACCGTTTGAGTTCGGAGATTTCGGAGTCTCTGGTTCGGAGCTCCTCCCTCAGCAGGGCACCTTCCTTCTCAAACTGCACGAATCAGACCCAAGATGTTAAAACACTAGGATCTGGCAAACATTCAGACAGCAGCAAACGGAAACTAGGTAACCTGTTCAACAAGACGAGCCTTCTCGCGCTCATGGCGGGTAAACTCCGCCTGAAACCGGGCAAAACATGATGATAGGCTATAATTACGTATTTTAGTCGCTTATTACACTCTAATTTACTGCACTTTAATTGAGTTTGAGCTTTAATCGCTAGTGTTTTGCACTAATTGTATGTTTATGCCTTGTAGGAGTGATTCCGAGCTATATAGATGTTATGGAATGAATTCAAGTGATTTGGAGCTTTAAAGTTTGAGTAAAAGTTCAAGGAATTAAGCCTGGATCGTGTTTGGGGGTCAACGGATGATAGTTAGAGCGAACGAAGACTCCAGTAGGCAGATTGCGCATTATCTAGTAAAATGGACATAACTTTTTTCTCAGAACTCAATTTTGGCTCCATAATGTATGGTTGGAAAGCTAACTCAAAGGGATACAACTTTCATGTTTTACGGTTTTTCAAATTCGGAACGGAACAGGGTGAAAAATGCCCAGGTGCGCGGCCGCGCTAGTTTTAGCGCGCCCAGAAACAGAAAGTCAGCCAACTGGCGCGGCCAGATGCGCGTCCAGGTGCGCGGCCGCGTTAGTTAAGCCCGGGAAAAGTGTCCTTTTTCACATTGGAGAAGGTATAATTGTTTGGGCCCAACCCTACTTGGTATATATACATAGGAGAACGTTTTTTAGAGTAATTTTTGACGAAGGAAGAGCACAGAGCCGTCGTGGAGGCCGGGTTTCATCTTTTCTTCCATCCAACTTAGTAATTTTTATGTTTCTTTGTATGATTTGTTGTTTTGCTACCATGTCTATGTGGAGCTAAACTTCACGTTCTAGGGTTGTGGTTCATTCATGACTATTATTATTCGTATATTGCTTTTGATTTCTTAATTTATCATATTGGTTTATTTATTCAATCCTACACTTAATTATTTGATTGCTTGATCACCAATTGAATACTATCTACGAATCTAGAATTGAACTCGAAACTGGGAATTCTAGATTGCATATAGGATTGAGTAGAGCAAGTTCTTGAACCTGAGCCTCGGGTAACGCATTCGCGGTTAGGATAGACATATACCTAATTGCCTTGCTTGGTTAATTTACAGGAATTGTAAATGCGTTCTTGTTGATTCTAACTCCATAGACATATAGGCGTTAGGTTAGCTTGAATAGGCGAGTAAGAACTCAACAGATTCTTATGAGCAATATTAACCCTGTCAACCAATAAACTAGATAAATTAGTCAGTGAATTCTATTGATGAATACAATAGGAATGTTAGATGGCCCATAACCCTAGATCGTTTTCATTACATTGATATCATAAAAATCTGCTCTTTCTCTGTTAAAAGTTCATTATATATATTTCTTTATTTAATTAGTTTAGAATCAATTACTTCTAGGTTTAATTCTTGTTTAGATAATTAGGATAGTCTAATTTTGTTAATAGTTAATCACAAGTCCTCGTGGGATCGACATCCGACTTTTAGTCACTTTATTACTTGACGACCGCGTATACTTGAGTGTGCGTTTGGCCGCAACATGTTTTTGGCGCCGTTGCCCGGGATTTAGAAATTAACTATTCTACTAGATTGGATTTTTACTTTTTGACTATTCAAGTTTTTATTTTTTTATTTTTAACTTAGTTTAATATTTTATTAGCTTTGTTGACATGGCATCTTGGAATGAGAATTGGTCAAATATTGGTTATTCTTATTATATTGATCCTTGTCCATATTGTGGAGGACCACACTTGTGGCAAAATTGTGCATCTCAATTTGATGTGTGGAATTTTTGTAATATGTGTGGTGGTCAAGGTGGCCATTGGGATGGTTATCCTAATTCTTATTATCCTTCTCAGAGTTCTTATTATAATGTTTCTAATAATGTTTATGAGTTTGATAGGAGCAAGGAAGTGTTAGGATATGGAAAGCATGTCTCATATTATGGACATGATGAGGCAAGTAGTCCAGCTACAAGATGAAAATCGAAAGGCTGCACAAAGAATTAGTGCAGCAATCATGAGAATGAAGGTCGAGGCGGAGGAAGTGGCTGAAGAGAGCGAGTTCCCACCAGAAAATAATTTTGAAGAAGCAGATATAGTGAGCCAATCTTGGCTAGAGGAACAAGCTCAACTTATAAAATCTCATGAGTTTCTCCGTGATGGTCTTTCAAATATGACAGAATAACTAATAGAAGCAAGAACTGAGCTCAGGCAAGAGATAGACCAATTTGGCTCAGATATCCATGACTTGCATGCTCAATTGAATAAAAAGGTTGAGGCGTCTGATGCCCTACAACCTATTTTTGTGGATACTGGCCAGCTTGTGGAGCGGAAAGAGGAATTCCAACTATTCGACCAAAATATTATTAATGATGCCAAGGTTGACGAAGAGCTCAAAATTGAGGATGTCAAAAATAATGCAATTTTGGAGTTGGAGCGTATTGGACCTCATTCTAAACACTTTTCAACATTATGTTTGGTTAGTGACATGGAAATTGATCCATTCGAGCATATAGAGGAGTCAATATATGAGGAACAAAGTGTTTATATTCTGAAATTTGCCACACCAAGGAGACAAAACGACATTCCTCACCTAAAGGCCAAGAAGTGCAAGATGCGATACATACTACTTGGGTTCTTTATTTTTACACCACCGCCCCATGAACGTGACAGAAAATTTGATGCAAAATTGGGGGCCCAATTTATATCCTCAAAGTGGAAGGAAAAGTGATGAAAGTGTTGGCGTCGTGCGGCGACGTTAAATCAAGCGCTTGTTGGGAGGCAACCCAGTTCTATTTTTTTTTCCTTTTGTTTATTTTATTGTGTTAATTTTTTTTCGTAGTATTATTTTGTATTTTGTAGGAGTACGAGCATAGAGTCAAAGCCAATAGGCATGTGCTAAAGCGAGCAGGTGGTTGAAACTAAGTGTGAGGTACCTACACAAGGGATCATACCTGGGAGAAGTCTGAGTATCCCGTGAGCTGCTAATTCTTCGGCCTTTGGCCTACCAGGGAGTTTCCTTTACCCTCTTGTTATGTTCAGTGTGCATTGAGGACATTGCACAATTTTAAGTGTGGGGTGAGGAGATTGTCTGGTTATTTTCTGTGCTATCTTAGTTTAGTTGTAGTGGTTTTTTTTAAAAAAAAGAAAAATGAATTTTTTTTTTGAAAGATTTGGACTTTTCCCGACGATGGATCTCCTAGACAGTTTTCTTGAGGGATTAAAGTCTAAACAAAAATCCAAAAATATGTCTTTTATTTTCTTTAGGTAGTAATAATCCCCCATGGTTTTTCTTTGTGCAACGGTTCTTTTCCATGGGATGTAGTTTGAACCGGGTAGTAGTATTTTTTATTTTTATTTTTAGAGTAGATTAGAATTTAGGGAATAAATGGAGGAAGAATGATGAACCTAGGCGCCCTTGACTTGTTTGATAGTAGCATATTTAGGCTTTGGCATGTGTAGTATCTTCCCTATGATTTGAAATTATTGATGATGCCTTATATGTTGGATAGCATGTCTTGTGATGCCTATGTCTCGTTTTCTTGACTTATGTTCACTTTGTGCTTCATGCTTAATATCTCGTGGCTCTTTGAATACTTGCATTTGTTTGAGAGTCGGAATGAGACCGTTCTTAGTGAGTCATGTGCCATGTGTGGTGAGTTTTTTGTATAGTCTATGTATTGTACTTGTGTCTAGAACTTGCCCGGTATGTGAGTTGAAGCGAAATTTTAGGTGATGTTCGGTTTGAAAAGTGACTTTAGGCTTTCTTTGATTTTTTTTTGAGCTTAATTGCTTATCACAAATAAAATCTATCCCTAGTTAGTCCTTTTGAGCCTATAGACTTTTATTTAGCACCCACATTACAAGCCTATACCCTTTTTATTCTTAATTGATATTGTTTTGATCCCTTTTCCTCTTAAAGCACTTTAATTGTGAGATGATCGCTAAAAGAAGTAAGAAGGAAGTAAGTGTGGGGTGGCTTTTGAGTGAAACCAATAAAAGGAAGAAAGCTGCACTTGTTTTGTAAAATAATACACCATTAGTAGAAATTGAAAAAAAAAAGAATATTCTGAAGAAAAAAATATATAGAGATGAATACATTGTTGTTTTGTTCCTGCTAGTGGGTATGAATTAATATAGTGCTTAAAGAAAGAGGAAACATTGTTGGGAGTGATTTTAGTTGTGAAATTGAAATTGGGATTGAAGAATTTGCGCTTAAAGTTGATTATGTGGTGTGTTAAAGTGCTTAGCAGGGTTAGTCACTATTCCTAAATATATCCTACCCGTCCCTTAGCCCATATTACAACCATGAAATGTCCTAATTGATTTTAGATCGAGTGAGCCTACATTAGTAGAAATTTACATTATGGGCAAGCCTATGGTACCAATTACATGCATGTGACTTCTTTTGTGTGGGTGAGCGATACTTTCTTTGATATATAAGAGTCCTTAAAATATATTTGATTATGAGATTCGAATGTGTGGATTCAACTTACTCTCTTGCCTTGGTTGTGAGGGCACATGGTTTCACGAAGGATAGGTAACATTATTAGACTTCTCTAGGATGTTGGGTGTTCAAGCCATGAGTGCATTGTGACATTGAGTCGGTTTTTGAGGCTAGGATTGTTTTAAGCATATTGTCTTTGTTTGAATATTTTTGAAGAATGACATAAGTAAAGGGAAGTGTATGATGATTGCATATGCTAGAGTTTAATTGTTGCTATCAACCATAATCATTGGTGTAGTGTGCTTCAAATATGTTAAGTGCTCATAGATAGATAGAGTAAATTTTTGTTGACTCGAGGACGAGCAACGTTTAAGTGTGGGGTGTTGATGATAGGGTATAGTTATGTATTTTAGTCGCTTATTACACTCTAATTTACTGCACTTTAATTGAGTTTGAGCTTTAATCGCTAGTGTTTTGCACTAATTGTATGTTTATGCCTTGTAGGAGTGATTCCGAGCTATATAGATGTTATGAAATGAACTGAAGTGATTTGGAGCTTTAAAGTTTGAGTAAAAGTTCAAGGAATTAAGCCGGGATCGTGTTTGGGGGTCAACGGATGATAGTTAGAGCGAACGAAGACTTCAGTAGGGAGATTGCGCACTGTTTAGTAAAATGGACATAACTTTTTGCTCAGAACTCCATTTTGGCTCCACAATATATGGTTGGAAATATAAAATAAAGGGCTACAACTTTCATGTTTTACGGTTTTCCAAATTCGAAACAGAACAGGGTGAAAAATGCCCAGATGCGCGGCCGCGCTAGTTTAGCGCGCCCAGAAATAGAAAGTCAGCCAACTAGCGCGGCCAGATGCGCGTCCAGGTGCGCGGCCGCGCTAGTTAAGCCCGGGAAAAGTGTCCTTTTTCACATTGGAGAAGGTATAATTGTTTGGGCCCAACCCTACTTGGTATATATACTTAGGAGAACGTTTTTTAGAGTAATTTTTGACGAAGGAAGAGCACAGAGCCGTCGTGGAGGCCGGGTTTCATATTTTCTTTCATCCAACTTAGTAATTTTTATGTTTCTTTGTATGATTTGTTGTTTTGCTACCATGTCTATGTGGAGCTAAACTTCACGTTCTTGGGTTGGTGTTCATTCATGACTATTGTTATTCGGATATTGATTTTGATTTCTTAATTTATCATATTGGTTTATTTATTCAATCCTGCACTTAATTATTTGATTGCATGATCACCAATTGAATACTATCTACGAATCTAGAATTGAACTCGAAAGTGGGAATTCTAGATTGCATATAGGATTGAGTAGAGCAAGTTCTTGAACCTGGGCCTCGGGTAACAGATTCGCGGTTAGGATAGACATATACCTAATTGCCTTGCTTGGTTAATTTACAGGAATTATAAATGCGTTCTTGTTGATTCTAACTCCATAGACATATAGGCGTTAGGTTAGCTTGAATAGGCGAGTAAGAACTCGACAGATTCTTATGAGCAATATTAACCCTGTCAACTAATAAACTAGATAAATTAGTCATTCAATTCAATTGAAGAATACAATAAGAATGTTAGATAGCCCATAACCCTAGATCGTTTTCATTACATTGATATCATAAAAATCTTCTCTTTCTCTGTTAAAAGTTCATTATATATATTTCTTTATTTAATTAGTTTAGAATCAATTACTTCTAGGTTTAATTCTTGTTTAGATAATCAGGATAGTCTAATGTAGTTAATAGTTAATCACAAGTCCTCGTGGGATCGACATCCGTCTTTTAGTCACTTTATTACTTGACGACCGCGTATACTTGCGTGTGCGTTTGGACGCAACAAAACTCTGACCATAAAGCACCTTGGCCTGGGGCCATGAAAAGAACAAGTTAGAAAGACGAGTTAGAACGATGGAGGTCAAAATGACAGGCAGGATTCACAAATACTACCTGCTCACAAAGACTACTCATCTCGCTGATGACGAGTGGAGTATCGATCTCGGGAATTCCTTCGAAAATGGTTGAAGTCCTTTCAAGCACACCTCTGCCTCTGATAGGCACCCCCGCATCGGAAGATTCTTCGTTCGGGACATCTTGCATTCCCTTAGGGGGTAAGGTCGTTCCCCGAGGGGAATCCCTCACGACAACAACACCAGTAGGGTCAATCGGCACCATCTCCTGTACATTCGGGACTTCAGAGCTAGGCTCCTCCGAACCACCTACCAAATGCGTTCCAGCTCGAGGGGTACTTTGGCCGTCGGCCGGCTCGGGGACATTACCCGTTACTCCCTTAGTGGCCTCTCCATCCCAAAGTTGAACCACGACAACGTCGAGCTCCGGCTCGAGAACTACCATCTCTACGGCCTGAGGATCGATCAGGTTTTCCCCTCCCTCAGGGCGACATCGAGAAGTTGCTTTCCCCGGCGCCTTCGACTAGAGGACTTCCCGCTGCCTTCAGAATTAGGGTTGCCGGGTCGGCCTTGGTCTGCTCCACCTTGGTCTTCTTGGAATCCGAAGGCTCATTCGACGGATCCCTTTGTCTTTTCTTCCCTTCATCGGGTACCAAAGCACCCTCCTCACCAAGCGATGTTCCCTTCATCAGGGGAACCTCCCCTAGACCTACACAAATGCAAGAGGTGAGCACAAGGAGTGAGAGCGCTATCAGTAGCGATTCGGATTGAAAGATATGACTGCAACGAGGGTGAAGGCTCACCATGGTCTTTAGCTTCCCATCGAGCTTGAGACAGATCATGCCACACTCGCCCACCGTATGGGCAAATCGAGTCCAGCCGGCCGACCCACCCCAAGAGGTCCACAACCGCACCAGGGTAAATTACTGCGGCCGCATTAGCAGAAAAAATTAAGTGCGTAAAAGAATGTACTTAAAAGGAAGCAAGGGAATGTTAGGTAGCGTATCCACTTACATTCCATGTTCCACCCCTCGGGGAACAACATCCTTTCCGCAGGGATCAGGTCCGAAGTCCTTACTCGGACAAAGCGGCTCATCCACCCTCCATTCCTGACTTCTTTGATGCAGGCAAAGAGGGCCCTCAGAGCCCGGCAATGGAGCTTAATCAGAGCCCCACGAAAGATATGGGGGTTGTACATCCTGATCAAGTGACCGAGCGAAGGGCATCCCCTCAATCATGTTCACATAGTACCTGATCATGTAGACAATGCGCCAGAACGAAGGATGAATTTGGCCGAGGGTCACCGGATACCGTTGGCAGAAGTCGAGGATCACGGGATCAATCGGAGCGAGGATGGCCCAACCGGCCCAAGGGTAAACGGGTAAGTATATACACTAAGAAAACCGGATTTAAATGTCGTTATATCTTCCTCCCGAGTAGGGATCTCCACAAGCACCGCGTCCCCCCTACGACAATCCGCTCTCACCCTTCCAACATCTGTTATCGAGCTAATATACTGAGACACATGCTCGCGGCGCCCCGACTTCGAAGAAGGTCTATCGACCTTGAAATCAGAAGTCGTCGCAAAACATCCTGGATCGCATTCCTCTGCATGAGGAGGCATTGCCGCCTTGCCTTTAGATGGAAGCAAAGAGGCGGAAGTTTCCGCCATTCCTGAAAGATTCCGGAAAGGAAAGGGAAGTCGCGTTTCGAAGAAAGAACAGAGGTAAAGATAGAAGGAACCTTTTTGGGGGCTTGGTAATGCAGTGAGTCGTAAAGAATGAGAAGAGAAGTATTTATAGAGGCCCCACACACACGATGGAAGAGGCCAGAGGACTGCCAACTGCCATAATCAATGCGAAGGCTTTCAAGGGCTATGTATGCGCTGTGTTTTGGCACCTTATGACTGCCGTCGTTACGGAAATGCCAAAGGGGCAAGAATTCAAGATCGTTTCTTATCACTTTCACTCTAAGAAACGCGGGAACTATCTGTATATCGGAGAGACTGATTTCCGTCATTGTGGTGCCTCATAAACATATTTCACAAGGTTCGAGACTAAGGTCGAGGTTCGCCCTCGAGGGCTATCGACGCTCGACCTCGGGGCGATGTAGACCTACGACTATAATGGAAAAGTGGGAGGTTCCTGCGTAACTAGAACTGACAAAGTCTATTAAGCTAAAGTCAGACCCGAATCATGACTTCAACTAGCTGTCCCATCTCCATATCTTTGTAATAAATGAGTTTGTACTATGTGGGGATTCCCTCTCCTATATAGAGAGGATCCTAGTCATTTTGTTAGGATCTGTTGCTCCATACTTGAAAACACAAGAATATTCTCTCTGCTCTCTAACACATTCTCTTGAGTTCATTATTCCATTTATTGCTTACATTCATTGTGTTCTATTTATCGTTCATCATTTATTGCTTATTATTGGCCATAAAGAGCCGTCATTGATTATATTCTAACTGTTAATCGCCAATCGATTACCCCTGATAGCTCTCAGCCAAGCTTCAAACTCGACCCCGAGGCCCTCGAACAGGCAGGCTCGAGGCCCCGATGATTACTTATTCGGTTTGATTATCGCCTCGCTCTCAAGCTCTAATCTCATTCCTAAGTCTTTCACATAGCATCAACTGCATAACAACTAACATAAAAATAGATCACGTATTTTTAGAATCCCACAATCAAATTTAATTGTTATTAGCATTTTCACGGTAAACATGTAGGTTGTCTACACATACCCGTTGGAGTGCGGCCTCCCTGGACCCTACGTGAATGTGAAATGCCTTGTATACTGGCTGCCTATAAAATATTTATCTTTACTTGGTCAGTTCAATACATATAAAATGTAATAGCACAAAAAATCAGAATTAAATTTTTCCCATGTTCAAGATAAATTATTAATCTTGTGCTATAATTATTCCGATTGCTTGTCCAATTCCATCATTATATTGCGAACCCGAACTTTATATTTATAAAAACCGATGATTTAATCTTTTGTGTATAAGCTAAAAACTCTATACACTAAATCATCTATTATATAAATAAATGAACAATGGACAAATATATAATCTATTAAAATTTATATTAAAATTGAATAAAAGATTATGTCATAATAAATATTATATTTAAACATATGATCAATAGTATACCTTTCAACAGAATAAACACTAACATTAAGCATGCATTCTTTGACTAGTAAACTACTGGTCAGATGTCGTTGTTGAGAACTCCTTTTTATCTACTTCTATATTGTTCTAATTAATGACGTGGAAAAAACTTAAGGATAGTAGCGATCACGTAATGATAAAAGAACATGCTTCTCCATAATATGTATTTGTAGTCATAATTTCGGTACTAATAATTAATGATAAGATCTCTTCTTAGTTTATTTAAGAAAAAGTTAGTGGGAAGGAAACAAAAATAACATGGTGACGAAACTAGCCGTCCAAAAGAGCGACATGTTAATCCTGTATAAGGGAAAAAGCTAAGAATTAGTTGGTTTAGCAAGATATAGATAGAGTTGAAATCATTAATAAACATTAAACATCCTGATGCTAGGTCGGCATCTAACCGTAATTAAAGTCTCGGAATTCTCAGCAATTAACAGGCCGTAGAAGTCGCATTTGCGACATGTGCTAACCCCGCAAATGCGAACATCTTACCGCAAATACGAACCAGAAGTTTTCCTGTCATGGTCACATTTGCGACCCAATACTTCGCAAATGCGAAGACCAGCATTTTGCAAATGCGGCAGGGTTCTTCGCAAATTTGAATTTTCCCTTGCAACCCAGACTTCGCAAATGCGATGGCTGCTTCACAATTGCGGCTATCACATTTGCGACAAAATCATCACAAATGCAATGGCACCAGTACCAGAAATCAGAGTTTTATGAAAATCATTCCGAAACCAATCTGAAACTCACCCGAGCCCCCGACGCTCCAAACCAACCATGCGGCCAGGTCCATAAACACAACACGAACTTGTTCGCACGATCATATCATCAAAATTACCTCTAAAACCACGAATCAGACGCCAAAACGCATGAAGATCAAACTAAACTTCAAGAACTTCTAGAATTGTAACCAATCGTCCGACCCATATCAAATCAACTCCAAATGGCGCCAACTTTTGTAGAGAAGTTCTATATGACAAAACGGACCTACTCGAAGCTTCAAATAACGCATAACAACCTTGAAACGACGAATTGCACCTCATGTCAAAATCAATGAACTTTGAAACTTCAACTTCTAACCGATGCCGAAACCTATTAATTCACGTCCAATTAACCTCAAATTTTGCACAAAAGCCACATTTGCCATTAGGGATCTACTTCAACTTTCGGAATCGGAATCCGACCCCGATATCAAAAAGTCCACTCCCGATCAAACTTCCCTAAAATCCAACTTTCGCCATTTCAAGGCTAATTTGACTACGGACCTCCAAATTACAATCCGGACGCATTCCTAAGTCTAAAATCACGCAATGGAGCTAAGAAAACTGACGGAACTCCATTCCGAGGTCAAATGCTAAAAAGTCAAACTTAGTCAACTCTTCCAGCTTAGAGCTTAAATCTTGAAGTTCATTCTTCCAAATCGATTCTGGATAACTTGAAAACCAACACCGACGATTTTATGTAAGTTATAATACATCATGCGGAGATACTCTAGCCCTCAAAACACCGAGTGAAGTGCAGATACTCAAAACGTCCAGTCGGGTCGTTATAGAGACAGTATATCAGCACCATCAACAGAACCATAGGAATAATAGCAACATCATAAGAACTAGAAAATAGATGAAAAATAATAACAAAAACCAATAAATAGGCCCAGTACTATGAAAAATGAAAGAATTGTGTGGACACAACAATAATCGCTAGAAGCCTAGGACAAAACCTTATTAGACCAGCCTCCCACCAGGAACGAAGAAGAAAAATACTTAGCTACCTCCTAACCTACCACCCTAATGCTCGACCTCCACACCTTCCTATCAAGGGCCATGTCCTCGAAAATCTGAAGTCACACCGTGTCCTGCTTGATCAATTCTCCCCAATACTTCTTATGTATTGACAAAATCCTAACTAAATAATTTTTACGGATATTTTTAGAGTTTTCCCCATGTTTTGTTTCATTATTCTAACCTCCCATATAGTTTAGGATATTATGCTTACCTTTGTTATTTTAAATTTTTGTAACAATTCTTTTACCTATTATAAATAATATAAAAGAATTACAATTTCACTATCTTGCCCTTTCTAATGTACTCTTTTGTTTAATATAATTTTGCATGCATTTGTTGTTACTTTTTTATTTTTTTATTTATTCAAAAGCTGCTGGATTTTTTTGTGTGGTTATTTTCCTTTTCCGGAGATCTAATCTTAGAGCAAAACCGAAATTGGTGCATTTTCCACAGGAGAACCATTCGTTGAAAGCTTGTGGATTACGGAGCTTCATGCCAACCTTGATTAATCTTTTTGCTTTCGTAATAAATATTTGAATACCCATGTTTCAGATATGGAGAAAAAAGCAAGCTTTGTCTTGTGAATTGTAATTTTTCAATTTGAGGAATTCTTGTTTTAGCGGGAAACCATCAAGCAACTTTTCCATTTTTTATTTTAAAACAATCAACTGAAGGCCACAAAAATGAAGGATTCTCAGGAAAACCAAGAAACAAGTAAAAGAACAACAATTTAAATAAAAAGAATGCACTAGTGTGGCAACTCATCTGCACAATATATAGCGCCGCGCGCCCATTGGCATCCTTTTTGTTGCATCAGGAACAGGGGCATTTGCATGGATACCCACTTTTGGGCCTGTGATAAAAGTTATACCCATATTGCATAAAATTTGTAAAATTTATTCTTTGGAGTCAAAGTAGTTCTATCTCTTCAATACAACTTTAAATCAAATTTTAAATTCTTTTATCTTTCAAATGTAATTTCAGAAAATTCAAATCTTATGTAGTTCGATCGCTTCAATACTACTTATTCATTTGTAAGTTCTTCTATCTTTCAAATGCAACTTAAAAAATTTGAAATATCAAGTGGTTCAATATCTTCAATGCAACTTCAGAAATCAAATCTAAAGTTCTTCTATCTTTCAAATGAAACGTTAAAAAATTCAAATCTTAAATAGTTCAATCTTTTCAATTCAACTTCAGATTTCGAATCTTATGTTCCGAAACATAAATTTTTTCTTCGAATTAATAGATCCAACATACGATTCAACACCCAAATCTACTTCAAGTGAAGTCAAATTTGAAAAATGATTTTCAACAATAACAAACCGAGTGGATTTCCACAAGTGGGGTCTAGGGAGTGTAAGATGTACGTAGTCTTACTCCTAACCCGTGAGGGTAGAGAGGCTATTTTTGATAAATCATCGACTAAAAAAGAATGAAAAAAAGTAACAACAATAAGTAGTGACAACAACAAGATAAAACAAGAAGACCGAATTCAAGAAAGCAAGTAAACACTAAGTAGTAATAACAATATAAGAATAAAGAGAAATCATACTAACATTAATGCTATCGCACTGAGAAGACATAGGGAGAACGTTCGACTACCTACTAACCTACTACCCTAATTCTCGACCTCTGCACCCTCCTATCTAGGTTCATGTCCTTAGTAAGCTCCAGCTGCGCAATGTCCCACTTAATCACTTCTCCCCAAGACTTATTAGGCCTACCTCTAATCCTCCTCATACCCACCATTTCTAACCACTCATACCTTCTAGCATGGGCGTCTGTGCTCCTCCTCTTAACATGCCCGAATCATTTCAACCTCGCCTCCCGCATCATATCCTCCACGGGGGCGACACCCACCTTATCACCGAATAACTTCATTCATAATTCTATCCAATTTGGTATGCCCATATATCCATCTCAACATCCTCATCTCGCTACCTTCATCTTCTGGACTTGAGAATTCTTGACCGGCCAACACTCTGCCCCATACAACATAGTTGGTCAAACCACTACTTGTAGAACTTACCTTTAAGTTTCATTGGAGCATTCTTATCTCATAAAACACCAGAAACGATCCTCCACTTCATCCACCCTGCTTCGATATGATGCGTAACATCTTCATTAATCACTCCATCAACTTGTATTATTGACGCAAGGTACTTAAACTTCCTCTACTGAGAATGACTTATCTATAAACCTCACATCCATGTCTGCTTCTTAGGTAACATCACTGAAATTGCACTCCAAGTACTGCGTCTTAGTCCTGTTCAGCTTGAAACATTTAGACTCAAGATTTTTTATCCAAACCTCCAATTTCTCACTAACACCATCCCGAGTCTCGTCAATCAGAACAATTTCATCCGCAAATAACATACACCATGGCACCTCCCCTTGAATGTGTTGCGCTAATGCCTCCATCACCAAGGAAAATAAAAACTGGCTAAGAGTTGATTCTTGATGCAGCCCCATAAAAATCGGGAAGTGCCCTGAGTCTCCTCTTGCAGTCTTCACTTGTGTCTTTGATCCACCATACATGTCTTTAATCACCCTAATATAAGCTACAAGCACACCTTTATCCTCCAGACACGTCCATAGAACCTCTCTCGAGACTTTGTCCTATGCTTTCTATAGATCAATAAACACCATATGAAAGTCCTTCTTCATTGCCCTATACGGATCCACCAATATCCTCATTAGATAAATGGCTTACGTAGTCGAACTACCCACCATGAAATCGAGTTGGTTCTCGGAGATAGACACACGTCTCCTCACCCTCCGTTCTACCATACTCTCCCAAATTTTCATCGTATGACTTAGCAACTTGACACCCCTATTGGTTTTGCAACTCTAGATATCACCCTTGCTCTTATACAACAAAATCTTTGTACACCACCTCCACTCATCAGGAATATTCTTCGTCCTACAAAAGACATTAAGCAACCTAGAGAGCCATTCCAAGCCTGCCTTACCTGCACTCTTCCGAAATTCTACAGGGATTTCGTCTGGCACGGTCGCTCTACCCTTTCTCATCCTATGCATCGCCCCCTCGACCTCCCCCACTCTTATATGCCTATAGTACCCAAAATCCTTATGGATACCAGAGTGCTCCAAATCACCCAACATAATATTCTTACCCCCCCTCGTTCAAGAGTATATGGAAGTATGACTGCCATCTCTGCCTAATCTGTGCCTCATCCATCAAAACTCTACCATCCTTGTCTTATATACTCCTTACTTGATCCATATCGCGGGCCTTCCTTTCTCTCACTTTGGAAATCCTATACACCTTCTTATCCCTGCCTTTCTCCCCAAGCTCTTCATGCAGACATTCAAACGCCGCTGCAGCAACCGCTAACTTCGCCTCCTTCTCAGCCACCTTGCACCAACCCATGCTGGCCCTCCTCTCCATCTCATATATGCTCTTGACTAGATTTAAATAAGCTGCTTTCTTGGCTTTCACTTTTCTTTAGACCTCTTAATTCCACCACTAGTCCCTCTGCGGCTACCAGAGGAACCCTTCAAAACTAACAATGTAATGACTCGAACAATTATAATAAGAATTTGCATTTTGTTCGGTGATTTGAGATCTTGAATAGCTTCATATGATGTATTATGACTTGGGTGAATGGTCGATTTTTGTTTTCGAGTGGTTCGGGATTGATTTGGAAGAATGATTCTCATTTTAAAAGCTTTAAGTTGGAAGAGTTGACCAAGGTTGACTTTTGTATATTTGACCTCGGATCAAACATTCGATGGTTTCGTTAGGCCCGATTGGTTATTTTGGACTTGGGCGTATGCCCAGATTCGTAGGTTTTGTCGGGAGTTGAATTCGAGAGTTGACTTCAGTTTTAGCGGGTTCAGATTGTAGTTCCGGGAGTCTATATAGGTTCATTATGTTATTTGAAACTTATGTGCAAATTTGAGGTGAATTCATGCTGTTTAGACGTGTTCGGCGTAAGTTTGAAATTTGTAAATTTAAAATAGTTCATTAAGCTTGAATTAAGATGTGACTCATGGTTTTGATGTTATTTTGTGGGATTTTGAGGCCTCGAGTAGGTTCGTGTTATAATTTGGGACTTGTCGGTATGTTCGGATGGGGTTCTGAGGAGCTCAGGTGAGTTTCAGGGTGATTTCTGATAATTTCCTCTCATGATTGCACTACTATTCATCACGATCACGTGATGAGGGTCACGAACGCTAGTGTTCTAGGAGCTGACTGGAAGCTCTTCTTCGCGTTTGCGACATAAGGTTCATGTTTGCGGGAGTTGAGGCTTTAAGCCTTCGTGTTTGCGTATAGGACCAAGTGTTCATGCAGTGTTGAGTTAGACGGGGCATGTCATGTTAGTTGACCTTCACGTTCGTGTGTGGATGATGCGTTCGCATTGGCCTGTGTAGTTATGCATCGCGATCGCGATACTGGGGCCGCGAACACATTTTGTATTTTTGACAGTTTTCGTTTAGCACTTCGCAATCACAAAGTAGGTCCCATGATCGCGAAGGGTTTACCTAAAGTAGTGGTATAGGTTTATATTTCGGGCTTTAAGTTTATTTTACAATATTTTGATATTGGGAGCTTAAAATTGGGCAATTTTAGAAGGGATTTTCACCACTTGTATTGGGGTAGGTGTTCTTAACTCGGTTTTGATTGTTATTCATGATTATATCTTTAATTTTTGGATTTGATTTGTGAATCTAAAAGAGAAATTGGGAATTTTTTTCAAAACTTTTCTAGATAGAATAATTGGGTTTTGAACATCGATTCAGAATCGGATTTGCATGAAACTTGTATGGTTTCACTCGTATTCCAATAGGTTATCAGAATTTATGGGTATTTTCGGGTTCTGAGTTGCGGGCCCAAGTTATCTTTTTTGTTTAATTTGAGTATTTTATTAAAGATTCGACCTTTATTGTTTGGGTTTGATTCCTATGGTATTATTTGATACTTCTGAGTTGCTTTTGGCTAGATTCGTGCTGTTCGGAGGTCGATTCGCGTTGGAAGGGATTTCTAGAGCATTGTTTTGGCTTGATTAAGTATGTACCTTACCTAATCTTTTTCGGTGCACTACTTGCCTGAGTTATTAGTGTTGGCTATCCGCTATGGGTGGTGCACATGTGAAGGGATTGAGCCCATATGCGTGCACCAGGGTATTATCCATGCTCGGGATAGTGATTAGACTACTATATGCCTTAAATTGATTTCTAAGCTTCATGTTATCATGTTTTTCCTATGGTTTACCCCTTTGTGATTTAATTAAAGCATATTGGAGATTATTGGTTGGTTGATCTCTTTTTTCAAACGTGTTAATTGCTATTTTTGTGGTGTAATCGCCTGATTTGAACTATGATACTAAACTTCGCAAATGTCTAGAACATAGCATGTCACTTATATAAGTCCAGGAGAATGTAATTTGATATTCATTGTTCATGTACATGCATTCTTGTACATGCTTTCTGTGTGATATGCACAAGGTTGATACCACGTGAGTTGTCCGTGTGGATCTGAGTTATATTGGCATGTGAGTTGTTCGTGCGGTGGTTATATATTGAACATGAGTTTTCCATGCAGCATGTGGATAAGGATCCATCACCCTAGGGTCACCCTCTCAAGTTTCTCCTTGATGGTGTACACGAGGTGTGGGGAAACCTGGCGAGTGTGAGTTTTTGTTATTGCATTTCTTCACTACTTGCAATTTCCTTGGATGTATACATGATTTTGATGCATCTCTTCTCTATTTTATAGCTCCGGAGTGTATACATGCCTTTATGCATATCTTCTCCATATGCTATCTTACTTGATAAGATGAGACATAGTATATATCTTCTCTATATATAAATCTATGTGATTTGACTTGTCTAATCATGCATATCTTCTCTACATGCAATTGTTGAATGATTAATTGAGATTTCATGCATATCTTCTCTATATGAAACCGATGAAATATTATCCAGTATTTCACACATATCTTCTCCATACGCTGGATTGTTAACTTAAAAATAGCATGTTACGTTATCTTTGTGCACCGAGGTAGCCTTATCTATGATTTATGACTTTATAATATAGTTAGTGTGTAATTGTGAGATTTATGAATTGATCAGGTATTTAGCAAGTAGCATTAATAATTCTTGCCACTCTTACATCGGCGAGGTTAGTTATGATACTTGTTGAGTACATGAAGTCGGTTGTACTCATGCTACACTTCTGCACCTTATGTGAAGATCTTGGAGTTGAGATGTTGTGCATGAAGAGAGCTGGCATTGAAGATGTACTTGATTTTCTAGATATAGCTACCATTTGTCCTCGGTAGTTTAAGATTCATACTCTGTTTATATATATATTACAAACATATGTTACATTTATTTTTGTACTAGCTTTGTAAATCAAGAACTTAGTAGTTCATGACTTGTACTACCAGTCCTTGGGTTATTGTATGGAAACATCGTTATTCTATTTACTGATTATTTCTGATATTCGTTACAGTGGTGTTGACTTTTGTTTGGCTTTCCCTTCATCCACTTGGTTATTATGTTGAACACATAGCTTCAAATGTGCATCGATGACTTGTGATATCATGGATGAGGTACAAGATGTGTCCTCCGTGTTTTGGAGATAGGCTAGTCTGGAGAACTTGAGGCTAGGTTCAGACCACATCTTAGGCTTGGTGGCTTTAGTTGTGTGAGTATGAACTTTGGGAATTATATGTCATGTAGTATGCCTAGGAATGGGATTGACAGCTTAGTGAGGTATTAGAATATTAATATGGTGAGTATTATGTGACTGTGGGATGTTCTTAGGTGGTTTGGATGTGAAGATTCGAGATCCGAAAGAAGGGTATGGAGTTTCTCCAAGGAATTCTCTCCGTGGCGATATGCGGATTCTCGAGGGCCCGAGCTCCCAGTCCCTGCCAATCTCCTTTTTGATCAAGGCCAGACATGACCCTGAAAATATCGACCTTGACCTCGAATAGGTCTTCTGCTACAATTCAGGTCTGTTGTATGATTTATGACCTCGGCAGAAGGAGGGGTTTTTCTCCTCAATAGCGATCGCTTTGGGAACGTCACGGGGGAGGAAGATAGAAAGGTAACCTATGACACAGGGGAATTACGCTTTTTCTCCCGCCTCAGCTTCGCGGATGGAAGGAGGGCGAAAGCGTAGCACGCACGTGATAGTAGCCTATATTATGCGATGTACATGCTATTTATGCTCGAAGTTAACCATACTTTATTGATGTTTTAAGTGCTAAATGATAAAGTGTTTTGGGGTCAATTATGTATATTCAAGGCCAATCGAGAAGAGCTCGGATGAAAACAAGCAAGAAAAGGCGAAGAAAAACTGGGTAACAGTCCACCGCGACCGCGGTAGGGCCGCCACTGGAACGCGGTGAAAGAAAAGCGGAAAACAGAATGTTTAAAATGACCGCGGTCGTACTGCGGTTGGCCCGCGACCGCGGTCGATCTGGAGAAGCCCAAGAAAGTTTAAGGGCTAAAGTGTAAAGCGTGGGAAACTTATCCTAACCCTATATAAACTCAACAAACTCGCCCAAGTCAAGGTTAAGCTTGTTTTTAGACTCAATTGGAGGCAAGAACAAGTGTGAGAAGATCAAGACACCATTAGAGTTTTTCATTCCTCTTCTTGTTATCATTATTTTTTGAATTATGAATGATTTTATGGTTTTATCTTGTTTTACTATGAGTAGCCAAATATTTAGTCCAGGGCTGATGGAACCAATTGTTAGATGAAGTTTTGACTCAGTTTTGTTATTATCGAGCCTGGTTTATTATATGATTATTCAACTATGTTTTGAATGGTAATTAATTTAATGGGCCCTTGATTAATCGTGTCTAATCGCCTTGTGTTTCTTGAGAAAGAATACTATGTTAGCTTGTTGTTGAACAACACCAGTTTTGGGAAATTGAAGAGACTCATTACTTGAATTTAAAAGTGGGGTTAGAGATAACGAAACTTTGGTGGGATAGTTCAAGAGCTGCATAAATTATCAGCTAGAGTAGTTTGAGAGAATGCTCTAGTAAATTACGTAGTTGATCGAGAGATAATTGCGCTAACCCATAGCTCATAATCCTCATAGAGTATTACGGCGAGATTATAGGAAAAGAGTTAAGAATTAATCTAGCAATTGGGGAAGTCAATACCCTAGACCTTTTTACCATTGAATTATCTTTAATTTGGAATACTGTTAGTTTTATTATCCTTTTACTTTAGTTAAACAAATCCCACTAATTATTGATAAAAATCTTGCATCTGGAAATTGTTTGAGCTTGTACTAGCATCACTAAGAGTTGTAATCGATAGGTTAGTTCCCTGAGGATTCGACTCCGGACTTGTAAACCGGATTATATTTGCAACGACCGCTTTGTCTTTTATAAGACATAGTTGGGAGTGATTAAATTTTGGCGTCGTTGCTGGGGAACTAACGGTGTTATTTATTACAACTTAGATGTGGTGATAGAATTATTAGTTTAGATCAATTTTCCATGGTGTTAAATAATTTTTAATTGAAATTCTCACGGTTGAACTCTTGTGTGATTCAGGTGTATGCCTAGAAATTCTTCGAGGACTGGTGAACTTCTTGAAGGACTCTCAGACCCTGAGAAAACATTCAAGGCATTAAACCTGCCAACAAGAAGAACAAACAATCACAACAAACACACCAACTCGCAACTGAAATGGACAACAGGGAAAACATCAATGTAGGAGTGCCAAACGAAGCAGTGGTGGCACCTCTTGTGCCAGAAGTCGCACTCTATGATTGGGCACAGCCAATAGCTGACAACCTGGCCACCGCCATTGCTGTGCCCCAAAATACAAGCAGAGACATTCCATATCACCAACAACATGCTGCATCTTCTGCAGAATAAGGGATTGTTCTTCGGGTCACACGTTGAATACCCTCAACAACACCTGAAAATTTTTCTGTCGATTTGTGTGACCCAAAGGCAGCCAAATGTGACCCAGAAGCCATCAAGCTATTACTGTTTCCGTTCTCTGTGACTGGGGAAGCTCAGCCTCGGCTGAATTTGCTCCCAATAAATTCCATTGCCACTTGGGAGGAATTAGTCAAGCAATTTTTGAACAAGTTCTACCCGCCCAACAAGACTGCAAGACAGATTGATCAGATATTGCAGTACAAGAAGACGCCCACTGAGACCTTGCAGGAAACTTGTGAAAGATTCAAGGGATGCTAGTGAAGTGTCCCCACCATGGTATTCCAGACTAGATGCTCGGCCAGAGATTCTACATGGGGTTAGCAGACAATTTAAAAGCCAATGTAGATGCTTCAGCTGGGGGTGCATTCCTAAGCAAGACATTCACAGAGTGTAAAATCCTTCTTGACAAGATGGCCCAGAATTCAGGGTGGATGACGAGAGGTACGACCCTGATACCAATAGTGCCTTCAGTTCCTCTTGACCCAAATAATTCACATGCAGAGAACATAGCCACACTCATGACTCAGATGAGTATACTGACAAAGAAGATTGATGAGATGGGTANACCTCTAATGGATGCTTTGAGGGAAATGCAAGGCTATGCAAAAATGATGAAGGACCTGATGTCACGGAAATTTGACTTTCAGGACCTATCCACAGTAACTCCGACACAGATATGCAGTTCAGTAGTGACAAGACCCATGGCTCAAAAGATGTCTGATCCAGGTAGCTTCACTATTCCGTGCACGATTAGGAGTTATGCTTTTGCAAAAGCATTGTGTGACTTAGGAGCCAGCATAAACTTGATGCCTTTGGCAATATATACAAAACTGGGCATTGGCATAGCTAGACCGACTTCGATTCTGTTGCAACTGGCTGACCGCACGGTTAAAAGACCGACGGGGATTCTTGATGATGTGCTGGTACAATGGGAAAATTTGTATTCCCTGCAGACTTAGTTATTCTGGACTGCCAAGTAGATGAGGAGATACCCATCATTCTGGGGAGGCCATTCTTAGCCACTGGGAGAGCATTGATTGATTGTAAAACTGGGGAATTAAAAATGAGGTTGAACGATGAAGAAGTAATATTCAACGTTCAACAATCTATGAGGAGACCCAGTGAATATGCACATTGCTCACTAGTGGAAGCTGTGGATGTGATCCTGTATGAAGACGATGAGACCCTGAATGCCAAAGATCCATTGGGAGCTTGCTTGACAAATTTAGAGGAGATGGATGGTGAAGGGTTGGCAGAGTGGGTCATGGAACTCGAAGGCCAAGGATTCTGGAAGAGGGAACCTGAGTTTGAGCCCCTTTATTTAGAAGAGAGAGCTGCACCACCTGCAAAACCATCAATAGAGGAACCACCACAGCTGGAGCTGAAACCGCTTCCAGCGCACCTCAGGTATGCTTTCTTGGGTCCCAATTCTACTTTGCCTGTTATTATATCATCTGGTTTGCTAGCTGTGCAGGTAGAACAATTACTGTAGGTGTTGCAGGAATGCAAAACTGCCATTGGTTGAGCCATGGCAGACATAAAGGGTATCAGCCCGGCCTTCTGCATGCACAAGGTTCGTCTGGAAGAAGGACACAAACCTCATAGGGAACATCAACGAAGGTTGAACCAGAATATGAAAGAGGTGGTGAAAAAGGAGGTAATCAAGTGGCTGGACGCGAGCATCATCTTTCCCATCTCTGAGAGCAATTGGTTAAGCCCCGTCCAGTGTGTACCGAAAAAGGGTGGAATGACAGTTGTACAAAATGAGAAGAACGAGTTGATCTCCACTCGTACAGTCACAGGGTGGCGGATTTGCATGGATTACAGGAAGTTAAACGCAGCCACCCGAAAGGACCATTTCCGCTGCCCTTCATTGACCAGATGTTGGACAGGTTAGCCGGGCGATCCCATTTTTGTTTCTTGGACGGATACTCGGGGTACAATCAGACCTCAATAGCCCCGGAAGATAGAGAGAAAACATCCTTCACATGTCCATATGGCATCTTTGCCTTTCGGGGGATGCCCTTTGGACTTTGCAATGCACTGGCCATATTCTAGCAGTGTATGTTAGCCATTTTCACCGACATGGTCGAAGACATTATGGAGGTGTTTATGGATGATTTCTCCGTGGTAGGGTATTCATTCGAAGATTGTCTTCACAACCTTAAAAGAGTGCTCAAACGATGTGTGGAGACAAATTTGGTGCTGAACTGGGAGAAGTGTCATTTCATGGTACAAGAAGGCATAGTGTTGGGGCATAGAGTGTCCAAAAAGGGGATTGCAGTAGACCATGCAAAAGTTGATGTGATTGAGAAGCTCCCAGCACCTTCTTCAGTGAAAGTAGTGAGAAGTTTCCTTGGGCACGCCGGATTCTACAGGCGGTTCATCAAGGATTTTTCAAAAATTGCTAACCCCTTATGTAAGTTGCTTGAAAAAGACCAGCACTTTATGTTTTTTGATGATTGCAGCTTAGCATTTGAGGAGCTGAAGAAGAGATTGGTGACTGCACTGTAAGGACCCGTAAAATTCTTAACCAAAAACTCGGGATTTCGTGGAGCCAGGTTGGATTCTTGCGCTATTATAGTAGAAATTGCGGTTTGGACTTTTTGGATTGAACAATACCTTACAACTTAGAGGAAAAAGTTTCCCAAAAGAACGCGTTTCTGCGGCCCATTATGCGGCCGCATAATAGCTCTGCGGACCACATAATTGCCGCAGAGTGAAACAGAAAGTTGGCCAATTTTGAGGCCAGATATGCGGCCCAATTATGCGATCGCATAATCGTTGTGCGGGCCACATATTGATCGCATATCTGCCTTGAACTTTTGCGAAGGAAATTTTTGCGGTGCATTATGTGAGCGCAGAACAGATATGCGGACCGCATATCAGTGGCATACCTTGACAAAAAACATAACTTCCTGAGGCTCATTCTGCGGTCACTTTGCGGACTGCATAACCATTATGCGGTCGCATATGTGACTGCAAACCTGTATCGGGGCACCTATTTTCTTAACATAAAACCCGACCCCCATTCTGTTAAAACACCCCCCTTAGGCCATTTTCAGCATACTTTCTCAGATAATTAGAGTAAGAGAAGAGGATCAAATAGAGGGGAAGGGGTCTCCATTCATTGTTTATCAAATCCTAGCCTAAACATCTTGAAGATTAACAAACAAGGCACCTAGGTCTCCCTTCCATGAGGTAAGCTTCTGTCACCCAAGCTCTCAATTCCCTACTGTAGCTAAAATGGACCTCTAGTGAGGTAATTCATGAGGATTATATTGGTTACCTTGCATGCATGTGATCCTAGGGTATGTGGGGGATGCTAATACAAAGATAGGAAAAACTAGGAAATGGGTTGGGGAAATCTTCCACTAAAAAGGGGGCCATGGACCCCAACAAACATATAATGTTTGATATAATGCTCAAGTGAGCTAGGGCTATGATCAATTTCCTAATAATGATTTCAATTGTGCTACATTGTTAAATAGATTGAAGGTGCTAAAGGTTCCGGGACTTGTCGTAGGAATTAGGGAAAGACTCAAATGAGGTATGTATGGCTAACCCTCTTCTTCTTAGAATTGAACTCTTGGTGTCCGAATAATTGGCGTGAGTTCTGAATTGATCATACTAAATGGTTTGCCTTTATGTATTGGGGTGAAAGATTTATTTTCCATATTTGTTCTAAGTGTTGCCTTGAAATCATGCTATTTGAAAATGTGATCATGTTCTCCAAGCTTTTCTTTTGTTTTCTTTTCTTTCCTTGTGTGCGCATGCCTTATATGATAGCACTTGTTGACATGGTTATTGACGATATTTGGGCAAATAATAAACAGAAAGACTTGAATTATAAAACGTGTCCAAGTGCCAAGAACTGCTTAATAAATGGGGCTGCTTGTGTCAAATAATGAAAGATGGAAAGAAATGTAAATGAAATGGATAATTGAAAGAGGTTGTGTCCCAAGTGAGATGGCTTAGCCGATCGGGCCGAGATCGGACGCCATCCTGTACACATGGCGGCATTTATGTTGGACTTCTGTGATCATTATGAATTTGGATATGTCTCACTTGGGATGGCTTCGGTCGGGCTGAGACTGAACTCCGTGTAAAAACCACAGTGGCATTATGGGTTGTGACACTTGGCACTAATGATCATCAACCTAAAAGAGATGAAAAGGATGAACTGGGACGATATGATCTTTATTTGGTGGTTCCTTGTAATTCTGTGAAGTACTTGTTAATTTTTGTAACTGCCTTATATGTGTTTCACTATTCATTCTAATAAGATTTATGTTTTCCTTACATACTAGTGCTATTCGACAGTACTAACGTCCCTTTTGGCGGGGGCGCTACATCTTTGAATGGATGTAGGTGGTTCCATCGCAGATTGCGCCGACCACAGATAGGGGTGCTCTCTTTCTCTCTCCTTACAACAGTCTTGGTGAGCCCCCGTTACTCCCAGGGGTTGTGTAGTCCTTCTTTTGTGTAAATTACCATATTTTGAGGTATAGCCGGGGCCTTGTTGCCGGCATTGTCATGTTGATCTTTTATATTCTTAGAGGCTCCGTAGACATTTATGTGGGTCATGTATGGGTGTCGGGATGGTTATTAGATCACATTGTATTTTGAAACTCTTCCACTAGATTGTCAGCTGTATGCACCTTTGGAAAATTAATTATGGCCGATGGCGTTTAAGTAAAAATGGACTAGTAACGTTTTCACAGTTGTATAACTGATCTCTTCCCTGTTTAACAAATGGTAACACATTCCCTTTTTTGTTCATGAATGAGTCGGGTAGGAAAGATTGGATAGGCTTGCTCGACCGGGTTCACTCAGTCACGCGCCGGTCGGGCTCCCTGAGGTTGGGGCGTGATATGCACCTATCATTATTGCACCCAACTGGGCGCAACCATTCGAGCTGATGTGGGACGCCAGTGATTACGCTATAAGAGCGGTTTTGGAGCAGCGCAAGGAGAAAATTATGTACCCAATTTACTATGCAAGCAGGACGCTTAGTGGTGCACAGCTGAACTACACGGTCATGGAAAAGGAAATGCTCGAAAGTTATTATTTACAATGACCATGTAGCCATTAGGTACTTGATAGCAAAGAAGGAGTCAAAGTCCCGCTTGATTCGCTGGGTTCTGTTGCTACAAGAATTTGACCTGGAGATTCGTGATCGAAAGGACAAATAACCAAGTAGCACACCACCTATCGAGGTTGGAAGGTGCAGAAAAGAGAACTGAGGTTGAAGATATCATTGAGACATTCCCGGATGAGAAATTACTTGATGTGACACTGGAGGAGGCACCATGGTATGCTAATATTGCTAATTACTTAGCATGTGGTATTGTACCTCATGATCTCTCCTCAATTCAAAAGAAAAAAAATTTCCGTGATTGTCAGGCGTATTATTGGGATGAACCTCTATTGTTCAAAATATGTGTTGATAACATGATCCGGCGGTGTATCCCCGAGCAAGATCAACCCTCTGTTTTGTAGGCTTGCCATGCTTCGCCATATGGTGGACACTTTGGAGGAATTCGGACAGCAGCAAAGGTGCTAGAATCAGGCCTGTATTGGCCTACATTGTTCAAGGATGCCCATGCTTGGGTCAAAAGCTATGATGAATGTCAAAGGATGGGCAACATATCCCGTTGTCATGAGACGTCAATGACCACAATCGAAGAGGTGGAAATGTTTGACATGTGGGGGATCGTCTTCATGGGGCCTTTCGTCAGCTCATACGGTAACAAGTATATACTGGTTGCCGTTGAATATGTCTCCAAGTGGGTCGAAGCAGTTCCTCTCCCAACCAATGAGGCAAAAGGGGTTACAAATTTCCTAAAGAAAAACACCTTCACACGTTTTGGCACCCCCCGAGCCATAATCACTGATGGTGGCTCTCATTTTTGCAGTAGAGCGTTTGCACGCCTGTTGGAGAAGTATGGAGTTCGCCACAAGGTAGCCACACCATACCACCCACAAACAAGCGGGCAGGTGGAAGTGTCCAATAGGGAAATCAAAAGTGTCCTCTCAAAAACAGTGAATGCAACAAGAACTGATTGGGCAAAGAAGCTGGATGATGCATTGTGGGCATACCGCACAGTCTTCAAAACTCCAATTGGTATGTCACCATACAAGTTGGTATTTGGAAAGGCATACCACCTTCCGGTTGAGATCGAACACAAAGCACCGTGGGCATTGCGGAAACTGAACTTAAACATGGAGACAACGGGTACCAACAGAGTTAATGGGTTGCATGAGCTTGAGGAATTTCGGTTCCAGGCATTCGAGAGTGCTAGACTATATAAAGAAAGGATGAAACTGATGCATGATAAGCACATCTGGAATCGAAACTTCTTACCCGGAGAATTAGTGCTGCTATATAACCCAAGATTGAGGTTGTTCCCAGGTAAGTTGAAGTCCCGATGGTCTGGACCGTTCAGAGTGGTGCAATTGTTCCCAAGTGGAGCTGTGGAGATCGAATCTGAAGATGGGACAAACAAATTCACAGTGAATGGGTAGAGGTTGAAACATTACCTTGGAATGATTGAAGAAAAAGGGGACAGCGTGGTCATAACGTTGGAGGAGCCCCAATACACAAATGAGGAGTGGTGACATGAACCTGCGTCGTGCCGCGATGCTAAATCAGGCGCTGCGTGGGAGGCAACCCATGTTTTCTTTTGTTTCTCTTTTTGTTTTGATGTTGTACTTGATGTATAGGATACTAACCCCTTTTGTTTAATGTACAGGGCATGATTAGTACATAGTGGGAGAAGTCGGGGTCCAGAAACAACTCCGGAAAGGGAAAGATTTTTGGAAGCCAACAGCAATTTGGACATATTCTGTCTTTGGGCCACCGCGACCGCGGTGGGACTGCGGCACGGGCGTGGTGAATGGCAACCATTCTGTTTTGCTTTTCTTTCTTCACCGCGACCTCGGTCGAACCGCGGCCCGGGCGCGGTGAACTGCGGCTATTCTGCCCGCCCAGGTAAGTTTAATTAATTTTGTTATTTTATTTTATTTTTTTTATTTTTATTTTTTTATTTCTTTCTCTTTCTTCTTTTTCTCTTCTAAACCTAACCGCACCCCCCACTTCTCCCACTCCTCATTCTCACTCTAAACCCCTAACCCCATGCCCCTTCTTCTTCTTCTCTTTCCATCTCTCACAAACCCATTTCTCTCCCCCCCCCCCCCCCCACACACTTCTGACTCCCCTTCCTCCCCAACCTCCATTACACTCCAACTCTACAAGAACCAAGTATGTCATGATTTTCTTCTCTCTTCTTCTCCCCTCCTCTTTTGCAATTTTTAATGTTTGAAGTTATTGTAGTATTTATAGTTTTCTTTTCTTCTTTTTAGTGGGTAATGTGTAGAATGTAGTAGAGAAGGGCATGGTGTTGTTGTGTGAAGTTAATTATGGTGGGTGGAATTGTGAAGTGATTGTGGTTGATTTGGGGGGAGAGTTTGTACTTCCATGAGATATGTGTGTTAAATCATAGTTCCATGCACACCAGGTGCTTCTGAAATTGCCCCAATTGAGCTTTAATGGCTAATGTGATCATGGTGGTGGTTAAGTCTGAGTAACCACTACGGGTTCACACAACTCAAACCCTCACTAATAGCAGCCCTTGTTTTGTCAGGTACAATGCATCAGTCAAGGAAAAGACGTGCCACTGGTTCCTTCGCTAGTGGGCCAGGAGGTTCATCCAGAGCTCGAGCTCAGGCTAGTTCGAGCCAGTTTGACCGCACTCGGTTTATCTCCAAAGCGGCTCAAGATAGGTTTAATGCAAAGTCATCCAAGAAGTTGTTGCTTTAGGTACACATTGACAGGCATGCCTTGCGAGTTGAATTCCCAAGTATATATGAAGAATTGAGGAGGCGTCAGCTGGACATCTTCTTTAATGAACCGAAAGAGGGCAATGTACTGTTGGTAAGGGAATTTTATGCGAATTGCCCAGAACATGTTGATAGGGTTGTCACGGTACGCAATACCCCAGTGGATGCGTCTCTTGAGGCCATCCTCCGTGTGTACAGGTTGCCGGCATTCACTGGAGAGATGGATTATTGTCGACGCCCCCTTTTTCTCGCGAAATCGGGTTTATGAAATTTGAGAAGACAACTCTATTCCCGTGTGGGAATTGGGTTTTTGGAATTGAAGAGTCGCCACCTAATGATTAAGTACATTAGGACACTGAGGGTTTTGAGTTTGAAAACCAGAGTTCGGGTAAGGGTGAGAAATTATCTCGAGGGGAAGGTGTTAGGCACCCCTCAAGATCCACTAGTGTGGTTCCCGGCCATGCTATGTTGTGACTTTAATGCAAATAAGTATACAAATAACTTCACACTTAAGGGTTACAAGCATGTTGGGATCAAGGTCTAGATGATCTACGATTTGTTTGAGGAAAGATCTAAATGCAGAAAATTAATCAAGATATTGAGTAAACAAAGAAGAAAATATTTAGGGGAAAAAGGAATAATGCAGTAAAATTAAAGAGGGGTTTTGGGTAGTTGAAAAGACAGAACTTTATTGATATTAAACAAAGTCACATAAAGGAAAGGGGGTCCTAGATTTGTAAAACACATGGATCATCCACACAACACCGGTAATCAATCGTACTCATAGTGTTATCATGTGATCATCATCTCCATGTCTACCCTTCCCACCCCGTTAAGGTATTTAAGCACGGAATGGTATCGTTACCTACTGCATGCTATTACCCATCCCACCTATCAGTCCCGGAGGCGTTTAGGACTACTAATCCTAAAGGGAGGGAGCTTGGATTTTCAGGGGTTTTAAAAGGACAAAATTCTAGGGCGACAAACAAAACACATAAAGCAGTTATTGGGGAAATAAGAACAATTAAAGGCTCAAGTAGGCCTCCTCACTTAAAGAAATGAATTGTTTAGCATGTCTTACACATACTATTTAGGTCATTAATTAAAATTAGCATAAAAAGAATTGATTTACCACATATATCCCAGATAGGGAGTCCAAATTAGTCCTGCTTAGATGTAGTTGTCGAAAACTGACAGTTGATTAATTATCTAACTATTTGTATGTTAAACAGGGCCTATAAGCATGATACCTATTAATCCAGGGACTGAAAAAAAGTCATTAGTTATAAGCTCTACGAGTGTTAAAAAAATTGCCACTGATTTTAAACTTAGGAACGAGTGGCGATTTTGATTAAGTTGATAGTTCCTATAGGCATGCTTTCTAGGTGTAACTGATTTTGAGCAGAGATCCTATAGGCAGGTTATCTATATGTAATATTTTAACTCCTATAAGCAGGCTTGCCTAATGACAAATGTATATGCAAAGTGCAGGAAGTCCTATTGGCATATCATCTATACAATATGTAGAGCTTCATTATCAATTTATTGCCATGGTATTATTACAAAGTGCAGAAAAACCTATAGGCATGGTATCTATGAGAAAAATGCAGGCTTTGAAAGTGATAACCCTATGAACATGGTTTCTAGGCGAGATGCAGAATTTTAAAGAGTAAATATCCTATAGACATGGTATCTACGTGAAAATGCAGAGTTTGAAAGTAGTGATTCTAAGAACATGATTTCTATGTGAGATGCAAAACTTTTAAAGGGTAAATATCCTATAGACAGGATTTCTATGTGAAAATGCAGAATTTGAAGGTAATGATCCTATGAACATGATTTCTATGTGAGATGCAGAATTTTAAAGAGTAAATATCCTATAGACAGGATTTCTATGTGAAAATGCAGAATTTGAAGATAATGATCCTATGAACATGATTTCTATATATGATGCAGAATTTTAAAGAGTAAATATCTTATAGACATGATTTCTACCCCTTTGGCATGCATACAGTCCCATCCCCTTTCACTATACCCCGGTAGTTATTACAAAGTTATTTACAAAGCTTATTACAGACCAAGCGAATCGTAAGGAATAATAAAAAATTACATCAGTGATTACATCTACATCTAATCAGCCTAATCCGGACTCAAAGTCTAATAATATGAGATAAACCAACTTCCAGGATCGGATTTTCAAAGCCTTTCTCTTATTTGGGATGTGTCAAAGTTCCAAGGAACTTCAAGAATTCCAGGCAATGCTTACACCCCAAATATCATTGCAGAGTTAAGAATATAGTGCAGTGTGGAAGGGCCGGCCCTCAAATGTCCAAGTTCAGAGGGAACTCGAGGTCCCAAAGCTAGGTTCATAGGAGGGGGGCAGAAGTTAGAGACTAGGACTAAGTGCAAGTGCAGTAGAGGGGAAATGGCAAGCTGGTGGTCATGCCAAGCATTTTGGGGTGCTGGCACACCCCTGACCAGCTTGTCAGTTGAACTTGGGGAGTTAAGACCTATTGAAGGTCAGGTTCATCCTTGGACAGCAATAGGGATGCTGCCAGGCTATACCTTAACTCAGCATACATGGGGAAGTGGGGATATGGGGATTCATAACAAGCAAGACTCAAGAAAGGAGCAGGCAAGGGCATAACCAACAATGGGACATACTGGCACCCCTTTAGCCTACTTAGGGGGGGTTAGAACTCAGTTCATGAGCAACGATTCTTGTTGCCATGCCCTGAGTCCCCACTTGCAAACATATGGGGGTAAATGGGATGGGGAACTAGTGTTTACAAGAAAGTAAAGCAAACAGTAGCACATAAGCATTTCAATGTCAAATTCTGCAGAAGGTAGACATAGGCGAAAAGACTGTAAATAAACACATTGGGATGATGCTGGGAATTGAATCAAGACATACCAGTTTTAAAAAAGATAAGCAAAGAAAGCAGCGATCTTGTGAAAGCCAAAGTGCAGACAAGAAAATTCAGAAAAGGTTGTGAGAATTATAAGCGTGAAGTCTGAAGTGTATTCCGTGTGTTGTGAAAAGAAAAGGCCGGGTATTTATAGTGTGAAAGTCATGAGAAATAAGGTAAGAAAATAATTGAAGTTTGATTTTCAATCAGTCACATAAGACTCCCTTTAGTTAAGGGATTCAAATTCAAACGGGTATAAAACCAACTAAGGAAAGAAATTAATCAAACTCTTTGTGCAAAGCATGCAATTGAGGGTAAATACATAAAAGGTTATTTTAAGGACAAGGTTTTCTGAAAGTACACGGTTGTATAATTAAGGAAAGAGAATCAATTGACAGCCACGAAATCACAAGTCCAAATATTTGGTGTGAAGAAAAAGGTTTTACTCAAGGAAAATTAGTACAATCAATTAAAGCCCCCAAAAAGATTCTGATTCAATTACTAGTTGAAATCCTTTTAAAGAAAGATTCAACACACATATAAAAGCACACAGACATGCCTAAACACGAAGAATTTTGCCATGACCTTGTAAAATCAGTAGAAAGAATCGAATGCGGAGATGGAGAGGCAAGTAGTCAAAAACAGGCTTAGTGGCTTCTTTTAGAAGCTCATAAGAAAGCACGCAAACAAGTAGAAAGATCAAAGCAAACAGAGTGAGGAAACTAGTTTCGAAGCGTAGTGACGGAACAACTGACAGTAGAAGAAACAGTAGAAGAACCAGTAGAAGAAACAGTAGAAGAAATACATGCTTATAGAGGATGAAGATAGCAGAGCATGGTAAAAAAAACGGGAATCATAGCGTAGAAAACACAGTAGGAGAATATGCCAGGACGGAGTATAGAAAACACAGCAAAAGAACATTCAATCACGGAGTATGAAACTCAGTAGAAGAACACCTAAGAACATAATAGAGTAAGTATAAGAACATAGTGGAAAGCGAGTGAGAACATGATACAGGAACACAATAAGAGAAACAATACAAATAATAAAGAAAGCAAAAATCATTAAAACACTTGAATACTTTCCAGAAACCCTAAATCGCAAAAGAAGGGTTTTGAAAGCAATTTTCAAAGGAAAACTTAGGGAAATCGTGAAAAAAATTCACGCATAGCATAGATACATAACAGATCTAAAAGGAATCGGAGAAAAACCTCGAATAGTTAGGGTTTCAAAAGAACCCTAGAGTGAGAAAGGCTTTAAAAGGATCCGATCTAAGTCGGATAAAGTCAAAACAGACTCAGGAGACTAGAATATGCCGGAGCAAGGCCGGAAATGGCCAGAAATGGCCGGAAACCTCGAGTCGGCGAAGATCTGAGTGAAGACCCTCGAAGTCTGTCCTCAATCCTTCGAGCATCTGGCTCACAGGAGTAGTAGAAGGTGAGTATGAGGTTTCCATGGCCTGAGAAGCCATGGATTCCGGTGGGAATCGAAGGGGATTAGGGTTAGTTTGGGTGGCGGCAGCTAGGGTTTGA